>NW_026261640.1:0-37425 GCF_900747795.2 Erpetoichthys calabaricus | reverse complement strand
CACAAACACGTACGTACACACACATATACACACGTACACACACACACGTACACATACACACACGTACGTACGTACGTACACACACACATACGTACGTACGTACACACACACGTACGTACGTACACACACACACGTACGTACGTACGTACACACACACGTACGTACCACACACACACGTACGTACGTATGTACGTACACACACACACGTACGTACACACACACGTACGTACACACACACACACGTATGTACATACACACACAACGTACATACGTACGTACACACACACACGTACGTACACACACATACGTACGTACGTACACACACACACGTACGTACACACACACACACGTTCGTACGTACGCACACACATACACGTACGTACAAACACACACGTACATACACACATGTACACACACACGTACGTACACATACACACGTACACAAACACATACGTACACACACATATACACACGTACACACACACACGTACACATACACACACACGTACGTACGTACGTACACACACACGTACGTACGTACACACAAACGTACGTACACACACGTACACACACACGTACGTACATACGTACACACACACGTACGTACACACACGTACGTATGTACGTACGTACACACACACGTACATACGTACATACACACACACGTCCGTACGTACGTACACACACACGTACGTACACACACACACACGTACGTACACACACAGACACGTACGTACACACACGTACACACACACGTACGTACGTACGTACACACACACGTACGTACGTACACACACACACGTCCGTACGTACGTACACACACATATACACACATACACACACACACGTACGTACGTACACACACACGTACGTACATACGTACACACACACACGTACATACACACACACACGTACGTACACACACACACACATACTTGTAATTAGTACATAGTGAGGACACATGTCTGGAACATAGTTTGTGGGGACACCACAGACATATACACACGTACATACACACGTACGTATGTACACACGCACACGTACCTACGTATGTACACACACACACACGTACGCACATACGTACACACACACGTACGTACACACACGTACACACACATGTACTCACGTACGTACGTACACAGACACGTACGTACGTACACACACACACACACGTACGTACACACACACGTACGTACACACACACACGTACACACACAAGTACGTACACATACACACGTACACAAACACGTACGTACACACACATATACACACGTACACACACACACGTACACATACACACACGTACGTACGTACGTACACACACACATACGTACGTACGTACACACACACGTACGTACGTACAGACACACACACGTACGTACGTACGTACACACACACGTACGTTACCACACACACACGTACGTACGTATGTACGTACACACACACACGTACGTACACACACACGTACGTACACACACACACACGTATGTACATACACACAAACGTACATACGTACGTACACACACACACGTACGTACACACACATACGTACGTACGTACACACACACACACGTACGTACACACACACACACATTCGTACGTACGCACACACATACACGTACGTACAAACACACACGTACATACACACATGTACACACACACGTACGTACACATACACACGTACACAAACACATACGTACACACACATATACACACGTACACACACACACGTACACATACACACACACGTACGTACGTACACACAAACGTACGTACACACACGTACACACACACGTACGTACATACGTACACACACACGTACGTACACACACGTACGTATGTACGTACGTACACACACACGTACATACGTACATACACACACACGTCCGTACGTACGTACACACACACGTACGTACACACACACACACGTACGTACACACACACACACGTATGTACACACACGTACACACACACGTACGTACGTACGTACACACACACGTACGTTCACACACACACGTACGTACGTACGTACACACACACGTGCGTACGTACGTACACACACATATACACACGTACACACACACACACACGTACGTACGTACATACGTACACACACACACGTACGTACACACACACACGTACGTACACACACACACACACATACTTGTAATTAGTACATAGTGAGGACACATGTCTGGAACATAGTTTGTGGGGACACCACTTTCCTGAGTTTTTTGGTACAAAATAATTATAAAAATGAGCTCTATTCTAGAGTGCTATCCCACTTGTCATCTTAAAGTTTCAGTTTCATGTTAAATAAGCAAACTGACATTTCACCACATTGTGAGGACAATTTCATGTTTATGTATATTATGAGGACAGGTACCACCACCCTGTCATTTTACTATATCATGGGGACAATTTTAGTCTACTTTCATGAATACCCTGAAAATGAGGACTTTGCCCCCACATTATAGGAAAACCTGAAATACACATTTGTCTATTACTATTTCATGTACATATAGAATGTGAAGACTTTCACAATACACAAAGTTCAAACTTGGCACTATTGTGTGGACCTGTGACAACCAATACCAACCTACATTTTTACAACAGTATGGGGACCATTGCATCCATCCATCCATCCATTATCCACCGCTTATCCGAGGTCGGGTCGTGGGGGCAGCAGCCTAAGAAGGGAAGCCCAGACCTCCCTCTCCCCGGCCACCTCCTCCAGCTCCTCTGGGAGGACCCCGAGGCGTTCCAAGGCCAGTCGGGAGATATAATCCCTCCAGTGTGTCCTGGGTCTACCCCTTGGCCTTCTCCCAGTGGGGCATGCCCGGAACACCCCCCCAGGGAGGTGTCCAGGGGGCATCCTAACCAGATGACCGAACCACCTCAACTGACTCCTCTCAATGTGGTGGAGCAGCGACTCTACTCCGAGTCTCTCCCGGATAACTGAACTCCTCACCCTATCTCTAAGGGAAAGTCCAGCCACCCTGCGGAGAAAACTCATTTCGGCCGCTTGTATCCGCGATCTTGGTCTTTCGGTCACTACCCAAATTTCGTGGCCATAGGTGAGGGTAGGAACATAGATCGACTGGTAAATCGACAGGCTCGCCTTTTGGCTCAGCTCTCTCTTCACCACGACGGACCATTGCAGAGCCCGCATTACTGCAGATGCCGCACCAATCCGTCTGTCAACCTCCCGCTCCATTCTTCCCTCACTCGTGAACAAGACCCCGAGATACTTGAACTCCTTCACTTGAGGCAGTAATGTGTTCCCAACCTGGAGAGAGCATTCCACCCTTTTCCGTCAGAGAAGCATGGCCTCGGATTTAGAGGTGCTGACTCTCATCCCCGCTGCTTCACACTTGGCTGCGAACCACTCCAGTGAGACCGGGATGTCACTGTCCGTTGAAGCCAACAGAACCGCAAATAGCAGAGAAGAGATTCTGAGGTCACCGAACCAGACCCCCTTCGCTCCTTGGCTGCGCCTAGAAATTCTGTCCATATAACTTATGAATAGAATCGATGACAAAGGGCAGCCCTGGCAGAGTCCAACCTCAACAGGAAACGAGTCCAACTTATTACCGGCAATGCGGACCAAACTCCTGCTCCTCCTGTACAGGGACTGAATGGCTCATAACAACGAGCCTTGTACCCTGTACTCTTGGAGCACACCCCACAGGATGCTTCGAGGGAGACGGTCGAATGCCTTCTCCAAATCCACAAAACAAATGTGGACTGGTTGGGCAAACTCCCATGCCCCTTCCAGGATCCTGGCCAGGGTGTACAGCTGGTCCAGTGTTCCACGGGCGGGATAGAATCCTCATTGTTCCTCTTGAATCCGAGATTCGACCATCGACCAACTCTCTTCTCCAGCACCCCTGAATAGACCTTACCAGGGAGGCTGAGGAGTGTGATCCCCCTATAGTTGGAGCACATCCTCCGGTCACCCTTCTTAAAAAGGGGAACCACCACCCCGGTTTGCCAATCCAGAGGCACTGCCCCCGATGTCCATGTGATGTTGCAGAGACGTGTCAACCAGGACAGCCCCACAACATCCAGAGCCTTGAGGAACCCAGGGTGAACCTCGTCCACCCTAGGGGCCCTGCCACCTCAGAGCTTTTTAACTACCTCGGCGACCTCATCCCCCCCTCCCGGAGTCCTCCAGCTCTGCCTCCTCTAAGGAAGACATGCTGGTGGGATTGAGAAGATCCTCGAAGTATTCCTTCCACCAGTCAATAACATCTGCAGTTGAAGTCAGCAGGGCCCCATCTCCACTGTACACAGTGTTGGTGGAGCACCGCTTTCCCCTCCTGAGGCGCCTGACGGTTTGCCAGAACCTACTTGGTGCCGACCGAAAGTCATTTTCCATGGCTTCCCCAAACTCCTCCCATGCCCGAGTTTTTGCCTCTGCAACAGCCGATGCCGCCACACGCTTGGCCCGCTGGTACCCCTCAGCTGCCTCTGGAGTCCCACTGGTCAACCAGACCCGATAGGACTCTTTCTTCAGCTTGACAGCCTCCCGAACCTTAGGTGTCCACCACCGGGTTCGTGGATTACCGCCACAAGAGGCATCGACAACCTTGCCACCACAGCTCCGTTCTGCTGCTTTGACAATGGAGGCTCGGAACATGACCCATTCAGACTCAATGTCCTTCGCCTCCCTCGGAATGAGGTTGAAGTTCTGCCGGAGATGGCAGTTAAAGATCTTTCTGACCGGTTCCTCCGCCAGACGTTCCCAGCAGACCCTCATTATTCGTTTGAGTCTGCCTGGTCTGTCCGGCAGCCTCTCCTGCCATCTGATCCAACTTACCACCAGGTGGTGATCAGTTGACAGATCAGCCCCTCTCTTCACCCGAGTGTCCAAGACATAAGGTCGCAGATCTGATGACATGATTACAAAGTCGATCATCGAACTACGACCTTGGGCATCCTGGTGCCAAGTACACTTATGGACACCCTTATGCTCGAATATGGTGTTAGTTATGGACAATCCATGGCCAGCACAGAAGTCCAACAACTGAACACCACTCGAGTTTAGATCAGGGAGGCCGTACCTCCCAATCACACCTCTCCAGGTTTCACTGTCGTTGCCGACGTGAGTGTTTAAGTCTCCCAGTAGGACAATAGAGTCCCCAGGAGCTGCGCCTCACAGCGCCTCTTCCAGGGACTCCAAGAAGGCTGGGTACTCTGAACTGCTGTTCGGTGCATAAGCGCAAACAACAGTCAGAGTCCTTCCCGCAACTCAAAGGCATAGGGAAAGAACCCTCTCGCCCAACAGGGAGAACCCCAACGTACAGGCCTCGAGCCCGGGGTATCATAAGCAAGCCCATCCCTGCCCAACGCGTCTCACCCACAGCAACTCCAGAGTGGAACAAAGTCCAGCCTCTCTCAAGAGGAATGGTTCCAGAGCCCAGACCATGCATAGAGGTAAGCCCGACTATATCTAGCCGGTACCTCTCAACCTCTTGCACTAGTTCAAGCTTCTTCCCCACCAGAGAGGTGACATTCCATGTCCCAAAAGCCAGTTTCGGCAACCGAGGGTCGGAACGCCAGAGTTCCTGCCTTCGGCTATCACCTATATCACATTGCACCTGACCCCTATGGCCTCTCTTGCAGGTGGTGGGCCCATAAGAGAACAGAACCACGTTGCTCCTTTGGGCTGAGCCCGGCTGTGCCCCATGGTCGAAGGTCCAGCCACCAGGCACTCGCCAGCGAGCCCCTCCCCCGGGCCTGGCTCCAGGGTGGGGCCCCGGGTGCCCTTTCCCGGGCAAGGGAAACGCCGATCCTTGATTTAACTCCATATGGGGTATCAGGATCGAGTTAGTCTGGATCTTCACCTCAGACCTGTTTGCCTTGGGAAGCCCTACCGGGAGCATGTAGCTCCCGACAATATAGCTCCAAGGATCACTAGACCGTGCAGTCTCATTGAAATCAGAAAATGGGGACTTTGCCTTTAAAATCAGGAAACCCTGAAATATAGCCTTCTTTATTTATGTTTTAAGCAAGGATTTTCTTGATAAAAATTTGAAATTCTGATGCATTTTTGCAAACCAGGCATGGCAACAGCTGTGGGTTGTTTAGTAACAACTGCAAGAAACAGAGAACACTTCTCACCTTACTATATTAATATGGAAATTTCATTTTTTTTTGAAGTGTGGGATTGTGGCCTTCATTTAAAGATGTAGTTATCCACTCTGAAACTGTGTTGTGATTCTGGGATCACATCAACTGAAACTGTCCTTCGAAAATAAATCTACATTTTAAAGAAAAACTTGTCTTATCAGAAACTAAATATTAAAACTGAAACAATAGCTTCATCACTTTCCATATCATTACAAAGCTGACTGCTGAAAATGTTTCCACACTTTTAATAGTAGAAAACCTTTGCAAAATATGACAAAACTCTGTTGACCCTGTTCTGTAACCTGCCTAACCCTGGTTATTGTAACAAGTAACTGCAGTCAATCTTGGCAACATGGAAGAACTAACCATAAATGGGGCATCAGCAGGGGTAGAAAGAGTTCTGAAAGATTTTACTCAAATGGCAGTGCGGTTACTTCTCACAAAATATACCCTGAGTAATGTTCATTGTCTTACACTTACTTAAGAGGGAAAAAAACTCAGTTGTAAGTGCTCAAAAAGTAGGCATTTTTGTGTTTACTTTTTGTAAACTGTTACTTGTAAATGAACAATTAGCCAACACATTTTATATAATGTTCTGCTCTATAGACATAATAGCCATGAGAATAAAAAGAAAGGAATCACATTATTTAGTTTTGTCTTGTCAAAGGTACAACTATAATCCAAGCCTCAAATGTGAAACTTGGGCCAACATATCATAAATAATATAACTCATTAGTAAATCAGAAAGCAATTTTCATAAAATATTCCAAAAGCCAAAATGCTTTAAATGTTTAAAAAGAAAATTATAATAATTAACAGGTTCTCCGATCATTGTGTTGTTACAAAAGAAAGATTTTCTAATTTTTTTTGCATGAACCATGAACAATCAGTCAAAATTATACATTTTGAACTTGCTATTTAGTTTCAGAAGGTGTGGCTACTCAAATTTTGTAAAATCTTGGGTGGGTAATACATGCTATATCACAACCAAAAATAACTCCTGCAGTAATACAATAACCATAACTAGCCTATTAAATGATAATCTATGGTGTGTAAAAAGAAATTGTTTAAAACAGGAACAAACATTCCAGCTTTGCAAACTGGGCAGAGTTGTTGTTTTAAAAGCATAACATATGTCAAGGGTACACTTTTCTCTTTTCCCTGCCAATCAATAAATTGCATGAAACAGTTGCATGAATCTTTGGTTCCACCCCTCACCCCACCAAGACCCCCGTAAAAATGCACTGCTGTGATATAAAGGACCCTTTGTCTTCATTGCATTTTAACAATGGTATATAAGTATCAAAAAATAGACCAGGTGTAACTGCTACAATATATTAATGACAAGAATCAGTTACTTTTATAAGACATCCTAAAACAATGTAAAAAAAAAAATATATGATTTTGAAAATAATCTTAAAATTCATATAAAATGAATAGACAAGTTTCTGAAAATTTTGAATAAACATAAACTTGGAAACTGGGAAATAGCACCTTATTGAGATAATCAGTTCAGTTAAATGCAGCAATTAACACACAAACTTGTAGCTCTGTAAGACCGAGATTATGTCCTTCCTGGAGTATTTCTTTAATCGCTATAACATGATAGCAGCAATGCTAACCCAGTCAATATCTTCATTTCATATTCCACTCTCTCTCTTGATATGCCATTCCTGTTTTATTTTTTTCTATGAGTTAAAAATCACACCCTATAACTGCTGTTAATGTTACTTTCACAATTTTTCTTGTTCAGTTTACCCTAATATGACAACTTCAGCCTCAAAACACCTGCACATGTGAAAAAAACTAAACTGTCCAGCACCAAAGAGTTTTGCTCTTCTTTGTGGATAAAAATAAACTTATGGCACAAAATGGGGCATTCATTCCCAGATGCTACAATATACTAGAAGGTTATGGGCTTAAACTTTTAATTAGTACAAAGAACAAACAAATCAGGTTTCTCTGGCTGTAATAGCAGTTTAAAAATGTCATTTGTATTTTGCTTTTTTTCTTAAAAATATTCAAATTGAATTATTGACTTTGCCACAAGATTTCTCCAAATTCACCACAGGTGACAACTGGCAGAAATACTGTATATGCAGTTTAATATTTTTTTACCTAATTTAAGAAAGATGTACTGTAAAAATTCACACAAAGTAAAATAAAAATTTTTATTAACAAAAATAAAACTTTTTACAGAAATGTACATAAAATTCCTATTTACATAAATGAGGCAGACTTTCTAGTAGCACTAGATACAAATACAAATTCTATTTACACAAATGAGGTAGATTGTTGAGGGAAAAAAAAACATAAAAAAACCCTTGTTTACACAAATTAAATATATTTTCTAGTGCCAGATAAAATAAAATTGCAATCAACGAAAATGAGTCAAGACTTTCTCTAGTTCCAGATACAAATCCTATTTACAAAAATGAGGTAGATGTTGTAGTAAAGAAAACTTGTTCAGACAAATTAAATATATTTTCTAGTAGTGCCAGATACATACAAATGAAATTCCAATCAACACAAATGAGGCAGGACTTCTCTAGTTTCAGATACAAATAAAATGTATGTACACAAATGAGACATTTTCTAATAATGCCAAGTACAATTACAATTCCTATAACAGAAATGAGACAGATTTTCTAGTAGTGACAGATACTTCTCCAAAATTGTAAAAATTTCTCAAACATTAAACTTTAAATAAGAAACAAGTTTGAACCCTGATGCTTAATTAAAATCCAGGTCTGTGGCATCACACTACTGGAGTGTTTCTGACTGAACTTAAGAAGAATTCCTGTAGCCGGGGAAGCCAACATTCATGTTATGCTCTCAAGTGGCTCACATAGAGTTAGACAGTGGCAGGTTCTTACATTGTTGTCCCTCAAGTGGTCAGCCGACCCAGTGACTCTGTCCTGAGCTATCCCAAACACTCCTGAAACCAGGATAATGATTTCAGGTTCCACAAGGTTTGTGCCTGGGTCTTTAACATTCCATCACAAATATCTCATGGAATGTCAAAAACCCATGTTCAATCCATGGTAAGGGTGGAAATCTTAAGTAACCTGAGACCATTAGATTGGTGCCTGGAGTGAATCAAGTAGTCCATGATAGGGTCATTGGGACCGCTGACTGCAAAGAGGGTTAGCAGTGTAATGAGTGTGCAAGATTCCCCAAATTAGTTGTCTATACAACAGGAATGCTATCTTCCTGGGATATAGGTGTTCTCCTTTAGCGCAAACAGTTTAGTCCCTGTGGTGGAACGTCATAGACCCAGGTTCAGCACCAGACAGAAGCGGAAAATCTCAAGGAACAAAAGGTTTGTTGCAATACTTCAGTAGAAATGTTGCTTTTATAACCTATTCAAATGATCAAATATAAAATATCTAAAACTGAATCTTTTGAAATTCTAAATATATCTACACACTCCTTGATATACAATTGCATATAGTTTTGTTTTTCAAAGTTTTCTCTTTAATGCAGTAATTCTTTTCTTAACAAAAAATGCAATTCCCGTCCAGTCTCTGCTTTTCAGTACTTCTGGCTCAGCACTGAGACACTGCTCACATTCCCTCTTTCCTGGCACTTTACACATGCGTATAAACTTTCCTAAGTGTTTTTCAACAGCTTTCACCTCAGAGTCATCCCATTTTTTCTTTTTGACATTATTACGAGAGTTATTGCATTTTATCTTGTTTTTTTCCAGACCTAAGAGATAAAAATGCACTTGATCAGTAGAATGACATTTATTTTAACATTGGAGTAGAGTTAGATTTATGACATTACCTTGAGAAACACTAGTAATACTTGTGTCATGTTCTTGCTGTGGTGGATTGTCTTCTCTAACTAAAAACAAAATTGACTGAAATTAATATATTTTTTTTTTTTTTTTTTAATATTTTTATTTTATTAATTTTCATTGTAATCATTCCATACAAACAGATCAATTTATAACCCAACAAATTTGAAAACAAATCAAACCCCACCCCTGAGAAGGAGAGCTTAGCTAAAGGAAAATTTCTTTAAGCTTTTTAATAAGGCAACATTAGACAAAAGAAGGGAAGAAGTAAATATCTATATAAATAAGAGATGGAGAAGGGAGTTAAATGCAATAATAGTTAATTCTCTTATTCTAAAATAATATTGATTAAATCCTGCCAAGTTTTGAAAAAATTTTGTACAGATCC
Organism: Erpetoichthys calabaricus; assembly: GCF_900747795.2. Classification (NCBI taxonomy): domain Eukaryota; kingdom Metazoa; phylum Chordata; class Cladistia; order Polypteriformes; family Polypteridae; genus Erpetoichthys; species Erpetoichthys calabaricus. The sequence goes on along the minus strand of NW_026261640.1, from coordinate 27,100 downwards.
TCTAACTGAAAATTAGATTTTTTCCAATTTCAAATAATATAAAACATCAGTTTCCCACTGACTTATAAGAGGAGAATTAGGATTCTTCCAATTTAACAAAATAAGTCTGCGTGCCAAGAGTGTAGTGAATGCAATCACCATTTGTTTGTCCTTCTCCAATTCAAGTCCATCTGGAAGGACACCAAACACAGCTGTTAGTGGGTTAGGAGGGATTGTGATACTAAGGCTGTCTGAGAGGCACTTAAAAATTTTTGTCCAAAATGATGTTAGTTTGGTGCAGGCCCAGAACATGTGACCCAGTGAGGCAGGAGCTTGGTTGCAGCGCTCGCAGGTTGGATCCTGGCCTGGAAACATTTTGGACAGTTTTAAGCGAGACAGATGAGCTCGATATATAATTTTTTAGTTGAATAATTCTATGCTTTGCGCATATAGAACTCGAGTGAATTCTCTGCTTTGCTACCTTCCACTCCTTTTCTGATATATTGATTAAGAGATCTTCTTCCCAATGTCCTCTTGGATCTTTGAAAGGTAGGGACTCTAATAAGATTTTATATATTGCGGAAATAGTGTTTGTTTCCTCGGAATTGAGCAGTATTTTTTCCAGCATTGTGGAGGGTGCAAGGTGGGGGAAATCGGGCCAATTTCTGTTTAACAAAATTTCTAATTTGAAGATAGTAAAAGAAATGTGTAGCTGGGAGGTTAAATTTTGAACGTAATTGTTCAAAAGATGTAAATATGTTGTCTATATAAAGATCTCTGAGCATTTTTAATCCCAAAACTTTTCCAGGTATTAAAAACTGGATATACTTGCGAAGGTTGAAAGAGGTGGTTCCCTTGCAGAGGTGCCACTGATAAAAGATTTTCTATCTTAAAATGCTTCCTAATTTGGTTCCATATTCTGAGTGAGTAAAGCACAATTGGGTTATTAGTATATTTGCGATAACTTTCATTTATTGGAGAGCAGAGCAGGGAATATAAAGAAGTACTACAGGATTTTACTTCTATTGCAGACCAAGCCTGTGTATGTGCATTTATTTGTGTCCAGGTTTTTATGGCTTGTATGTTTGCTGCCCAGTAATAAAACTGAAAATTAGGTAAAGCCATGCCACCTTCTGCCTGAGGTCTTTGTAGGGTCGCTCTTCGGATACGCGGGGTTTTTTGAGTTCCAAATGAATGAGGTTATTATTGAATCTAACTGTTTAAAAAACGATTTATTGATATATATTGAAATGTTTTGAAATAAAAAGAGAAGTTTAGGAAGGATTTTCATCTTAACAATGTTAATTCTTCCGGCTAGAGTGAGATGAAGGGTTGACCATCTATGCAAGTCTTGCTTAATTTTTTCCATACAGACACCAAAATTTTGTTGATAAAGAGCTTTATGTTTACTTGTGATATTTACCCCCTAGGTATTTAAACTGATCTGCTATGGTAAAAGGTAGGGTGTCTAATTTAATATTATATGCTTGTGAGTTCACTGGAAAGAGTATACTTTTATTCAGATTAATTCTAAGACCAGATATCTTTTGAAATTCTGTTAGTGCTGTTAAAACAGCAGGGACAGTGTTTTCTGGGTCCGATATATATAAGACCATATCATCTGCATATAGAGAAATTTTCTGTTCCAGTCCTTCTCTGACAATCCCCTTTATCTGATGAGAATTTCGGCAGTGAACCGCCAGTGGTTCAATAGCGATTGCAAACAACAGTGGCGACAAGGGACATCCTTGTCTGGTACCACGTTCTAGTTTAAAGTAGTCTGAGCAAATTTTATTAATACAAACTGAAGCTTCTGGACTGGTATACAGTAGTTTAATCCAAGCACAAATATTCGGGCCAAACCCAAATTTCTCCAATGCAGTGAAAAGGTAATTCCATTCGATCATGTCAAATGCCTTTTCTGCGTCTAATGATAGTAATATCTCTGGGGTGTTTGATTTTGCTGGTGAATATATAACATTAAACAAGCGTCGGAGATTTGAAGATAGATGTCGGCCTTTAATAAATCCAGTTTGATCTTGTGATATTACCGAGGGCAGCACTTTCTCCATCCTTCTAGCTAGGATTTTTGAGAGTATCTTAACATCATTATTCAGGAGTGAAATTGGTCTATATGATGCACATTGTAACAAGTCCTTATTTTGTTTAGGAAAGACGGTGATTAATGCTTGTCGAAATGTTTGAGGTAGTATTTGGTGGTCTTTAGCTTCTGTAAAATGTTACCAATAAGAGTGGAGCTAGCTGAGTGGAGAATTTCTTATAAAACTCTACAGGGTAACCATCAGGGCCTGATGATTTCCCGCTTTGTAGTGACTTTATAGCGTCTACTAATTCTGTTAGCGTTAGAGGTTTATCTAGTTCCTCAGCACTTAAAGCATCTATTTGTGGTATTTGTGAATTATCCAGAAATGGATTTAGATTGCGTGTTGTCTTCTTTGGGCTCAGTGGAATATAAAGACTTATAGTAATCTCTAAATGTGTGCATTATTTTATTATGGTCGATGATTTCTTCTCCATTCTTGTTGGTGATTACTGGTATTGCATTGTGAACTTCTTGTTTAGGGCGGCACGGTGGCGCAGTGGGTAGCGCTGCTGCCTCGCAGTTGGGTGATCTGGGGACCTGGGTTCATGTCCCGGGTCCTCCCTGCGTGGAGTTTGCATGTTCTCCCCGTGTCTGCGTGGGTTTCCTCCGGGCGCTCCGGTTTCCTCCCACAGCCCAAAGACATGCTGGTTAGGTGGATTGGTGATTCTAAATTGGCCTTAGTGTGTGCTTGGTGTGTGGGTGTGTTTGTGTGTGTCCTGCGGTGGGTTGGCACCCTGCCCAGGCTTGTATCCTGCCTTGTGCCCTGTGTTGGCTGGGATTGGCTCCAGCAGACCCCCGTGACCCTGTGTTCGGATTCAGCGGGTTGGAAAATGGATGGATGGACTTCTTGTTTATGAATTTGTTGAGCTAAAAGCTTATTAGCTTTTTCTCCGTGTTCATAGTAATGCTGTCTAGACTTATAAATAAGTTGTTCAGTTTCTTTAGTTGTTAAGATGCTAAGTTCTGTATGCAGGGCCTGCCTTTTCCTGTGAAGAGCTTCACTTGGACGCCTGCCTTGTTCTTCATCTATTCTAGTAATTTCATTTCTTAGCTCTGACACTTTCTTGGTTTCTAATTTATTTCTATGGGAAAGATATGAAATAATCTGGCCTCTTAGGAAGGCCTTTAGAGTTTCCCAGAGTGTTCCTGCAGAAACCTCTGTAGACGTGTTTGTCTCTAGGAAGAAGCTGATTTGTTTGGATATAAATTCTGTGCAGTTCTCGTCTGCCAATAAAAGAGGGTTAAGACGCCATCTGCGAGGTGAGTACGAGGGGCTTATTGATTTTAGCTCCAAGACTAGAGGGGCATGGTCAGAGATAACAATTGTGTCATATTTGCATGATTTAATTGTAGGCAGGAAATTATTATCTATAAAAAAATAATCAATTCTTGAGTAGCTATAATGCACTGGTGAGTAGAACGAATATGTTCTTGAGTTTGGGTTAAGAAACCTCCAGGGGTCTGATAAGTTGTGATCATTTAAAAACTGTGTAATTATCTTTGCAGTATTAGATGTCGTCCCCCCTGTCACAGGAGTCCTATCTAAGAGTGGATTTAAAAACACAATTAAAGTCCCCAGCCATTATAATTTTATGAGTGTTCACATTGGGAATGGATGCAAATAGATTTTGCATGAATTCCTTATCATCAACATTGGGTGCATAAACATTTATCAAAATCATTTTACTGTTATATAAGTTGCCCATGACCATCACATATCTCCCTTCAGGGTCCGACACTACCTCTGATGCTACAAATGGAACTGTTCTATGTATGAGAATTCCCACCCCTCTAGTTTTCTTTATAAAGCTAGAATGGAACATTTGGCCAGTCCAGTCTTTTTGTAATCTGAACTGATCCTTGGTTAGTAAGTGGGTCTCCTGTAAAAATACTATTTTAGCGTTTAAGCCTGTTAGGTGAGAGCATACTTTCTTTCTCTTTAATTCGTGATTCAGGCCTTTAACATTCCAGCTCACAAAGTTAACTGTCCCATCATGGAGACATTGATTCTGAGTTTTTAATGTCATTTTATAGTTTTAATTGGTAATATGGCAGTTTTAATCTTAGTTTCAAGATTCCCCAGGAGTTGTTGCATGTTAGCCTGTTGCTGCATTGATATTTATAATTATAAGGATTATAAGAATAGATTAGATATAACCTGCTCTCCTTCTCTCCCCCCTTTATCCCCCCACCCCCCCATTTTGCCTCCCCACATGAGGCTAGACCCCACTTCGCGATGTTCCAGTCCTCTGACATACGAAGAGACAGAGCACGTCCAAAACAAAACAAACCCCACCCTGCAGCGGCGTTACAGAATTAAAACAGAGATATCTTTTACAGTTAAATCCTTAATACTATCTGCCGAAAATGTTCTCATTAACAATATTTAAGCTTGAAATAATCTTCAGCGCTTTTAAGTTAAGATATTAAGATTAAAAAAAAAAAAAAAAAAAAAAAAACAACCCTGGGAGTGATTTTAAAAACTAGTCTAGGATAAACCTGGTAATTCATACTGTAATAGTATAATGGTAATTGTATAAATAGTAGAACAAGCATTAAACCAAGGGTATGAAGTTAAACAGTCTACTTTAAGGTATAGTAAAATAAAAAAAATAAATAAATAAATAAATAAAATTAAAAAAAATAAATAAATAAAAAAAGAAATAAATAAAACGAATCCTACTTTAATCACTTCCACATTTTCACACTCACGTCTATAACTCTATAACTCTGATTAAAACATAAACATATAACATATAAAGTCCAGATAAAAACAAAAAAAACAAAAAAAAAAAAAAAGAAAGAAAATAAGAGATGTATAATTATAATACCAGTCTCTTTAAACATGGATCCAGCGATCAGATCATAGGTCTTTCCCGTGCCTCGATAGAATACGGCTCTTTAATTTTAATTAACTTTCAAAAAAGTGTCGGAAACAGCTTCTTTAATTCTTTTTCAGCTTCTTCTTTGCTGAAGAAAATATAATGTCCATCTTGAACTTCCACTTTCAGTTTGGCAGGATACAAGAGGCTGTATTTGATATTGGCTTCCCGTAGCATCCTTTTAATGTCGTTGTAGGATCTGCGTTTTGCAGCTGTTGATGGTGAGAAGTCGGGAAAAATACGAATAAGATTATTTTCGAATATAATCTCTTGCTTGTGTCTGAGAAGTGCCATCACATCAAGCTTACATCTTAGTCGTTCGAAGCGGACAATAAAAGACCTAGATTTAAAGGTGCTTGGTATCTTTGTGCGATAAGCCGTGGCTATCTCATTGTCGAGTTTAAAGTCATCTCCAATTATTTTAGACAGTAATTCTACTGCAAATTTCACTGGGCTTGAGCTTTCTCGTTTCTCAGGTATACCCTCAATTCTTATATTATTTCTTCTGCACCCATCCTCCAGGGCTGCAAGTCTGTCTCCAAGTTTTTTGTATTCCGAGTTCGCAGCTGTGGCTTTTTCATCGGCGTTAGATGCCATTTGTTCCGCTGTTTCCACTCGAGCCGTGAGTCCCTGCTTAACGTCTTCCAGTTGATCTGAAACGTCATTAATATGATCATCAAGCCTTTTCAGTTTGGAGTTAGTTTCTTCAATGTGTTCCACTAATTTCTCCAACATGCCTTTAAAGTTCACGTCGAAACGTTCAAATAGACGCGTTTCCTTATCTTTGTTATCCTTCTTGAGCTCAGTGGCCACCTTCTTAAGATCATTTGTGTTATCTTTCTTAAGCTCATTCATGGCCGTAACCATGGCAGTGGCCAGTGTAGTGTTCATCTCTTTCTGTGTAGCTATCTGTGTAGCGATCATCTCTTTCAGTTCGGACAGTTCGCTTCTGCTTTCGTGCTCAGCAAGTGAAAATGCAGCTCCTGTTACAGGCTCGCGATGAGTAGATGAGAGCACGTCCTGCAGAGCCCTTTCTAGTCTCGAATGATCCTCAGAAATCGGCGATCCCTCGCGACCTGTATCACTTGTGCCTTCGCTCCCATTTTCACTCTTGACTGGAGACGATACAATGGAGCGGGGCCCCAGGAATTCTGCGCACTCTTCTGCCTGTTCCAGGTCAGTCTCCGTGATGCCATACCTTACACTTGCACTCAGGCCGGAAGTCTGTCCGGACTTCGATGCAGCTTTAAGTTTCTTTTCCGGTTCTTTCTGACTTTTCTTCTTGTTACTCATGCTTGTATATTGTAGTGGAAGTTCCTTGGTCGGGTTAAATACAGGATACCTCTAAATAATATGAAATACGTGGGAAAATAAAGCCGCTGCTAGCGGAGCTCTGCTTCAGACGTCCATCTTCTATAAACGGACGAAACTAATATATTTTGTATTGATCACTGTGGGGCATGTCAGCAATTTACAAACACAAGTCAAGCTCTGTCTGCAGCATTAACAAAGCTGTCATTGTGTGAAGGAAAGAGGTCTTACCTTCTTTTTCCTTGACATCTTCCAGTTCATCCTCACTTCCTGAATAGTCAGTATGTACTTGAATTTGTTCTTTAAAAAAAAATTATAATAAACAATAAAATCAACATATATTATATATATATATATATATATATATATATATATATATATATATACACTTACATACACACACATCTGGATAGGAATGGAAAAATGCACAATCTATAGCATACCATCGGGATCAATGTCAATCTTGTCCATTTTTTTTAACTGTCCTTTTTCAAGAGCCATTAGCAATTTACTTATTTTAGCCAGCTGTAACGTTCCCTCTGGAAGACGATAATATTGTCTGTGGACTTGTATATCATGCCCCAGGAAGTCGGCTAACTGGTCCAGCTCTGTATCACTTAAGTTGAGAACTTTGGATAATGTTGCCACATGTTTACGAAGCTTTGTTGATGACAAAGTGTTGGGATTTTTTGCTCCACATTCATTGGCAAGCATTCGGATGCAATCAGATCCTGTAAGATGTGACAATGCAGCTGGCCTTGCAAACATGTAAATGTTCTCTTGGGAAACACCACAGCTTTGCCTCTTGTCTACAAGAAGATCCATTGCTTTCTGTACTGCAGGAGTCAGTAGAATTGGCACCTTTCTTCCACTCTTACCTTGGATTTCAATTCGAGTGAAGTGGTGACACAGTTTCTTCTCTAACTCTGAAAGAGCTAGAGCAATATCTTCATGCAATGCTGCCTTTCCCCTGCAAGAAAATGTGGACAGCAGCATCCTGGAAACTTCACCCTCTCGTCTTCGATTAAATAAAATTATCTGAGCAAGTGTAACCTTTGCAAGCATTGCCCAGTTGCTTCCAGAAGCTTCCTTCCTCAGTTTCTGATAATATTCTTCTTGCTTTTCATCTAAATATACATGCATCTTCCTAACATCTTCAGTAAAGGGTAAGACCTGTGGCACATTCCACTTGACTTCTCGTAGCGTCTTCAAAGCATTTGATGAAATCATTTCTCTCCACCTAGTTTTATACATCTGTCTGAAATTTCGTACTGTCTTTGCCATTGTGCTGTTGCTTTGCATCATTGCCTGACATTCCAGAAGACAAGAGATTTTATGTAAGCTATGACCAAGCTTTAGTGCAAGGGATGGAGTTTTAAATGTGCATGTATCTTCATTATAACCACAAACATTTCTGACAGAATGAACTACATGAAGAAAATTTGATGGATTGACAAAGTCTTCCATTTTACATAGAGGAGTATTTTTTCTTGCTTGTAATAATAGTCTTCCAACCTCTCTTAATTTCTGACGAATATATTCGTGCTTGCAAGCACCTGAACCTACCTTGTTATAAAGATGCTCACCTAGCTGTATAATGACAGGGTCTGATTTTATTAACAGTAAAACTTCGTCATGTGTCATAACACTCAAGAGCTTCCATAATCCACTGCTAATTCCAGCTGGTATAGGACATGCAAATGCAAAAAAGGACTGCACTTTGTTCTTTCCCGGTTTTGATGTTGCTTTAATTATTGTGTTAAATTTACAGCGTTTCATATGGCACCAAAGAGACTTTCTTGAGAAAAATCCCTGGCAGCTGACACAGTGCATGTAGTTTTTGGAATCCATTCGTTTCCGGGGTTGCTTGCATGGGATAAGATCTCCACTTCCACTTTGGATTACTTCACTGTTATGTGCAAAATTGCCCCTGTTTCTCAGATACTCTAATTGTATTTTCCTCTCTTTGGAGTTTTTCGGGAATTGCAGAACTTTTGCAACTTCTTTCTCAGTAGAATGAACTTGTTCCAAATGTCTGGCCATTTTTGAAACAGGCTTATTACAATACAGGCAGTATTGTTTCTTATTATACACTCTTCTCCCAATTGAATTTTTTTAAACACCTTTGATGGAAAGAGATTGTGGTTCTGCATTAGATTTTGTTGTATACCCAGAGCTACGTATACTAGGGACAATATCAGAAGAGGAACACTTCTTAATGGCTTTACAACACTTGCTTTTTCTTTTGTGTTTAGGTGGCATACTTCCACCACAACTGCTATATTCAGAACTACTTTCTTCTAAAGAATCGGGAATACAATCCTCATTGCTGCTTACTGAACTGTCATCAGAGTTAAGATTCTTGTCAGTGAGCTGAAAATAAATACATAAATAAATAAATACTTTAAACTAGAATATCTAATTGGATTTCAATGCTCAAAAAAACATATGGAGGACATACTATAATACTTTTGGTCCTCTGTAAAGGTTCCACTGATGACTCTACCTCTATTTCATGGGAGACCACAATGTCAGTGTCTGATCCACTACTGACTATGTCCACCTAAATTCAAAAAATATGGGCAGAATATTGAGGAACTGGATTAACAATGACAAATAGTTAAGACCATGATCTTTATTATCTAAAACGGATAAAATACCTACACTTTTACTACTAAATATAATGTCAAACAACTGGAACCAGGCTAGTTGATTTGCATTCACCAACACTCAAGACTTTTAAAATGCTGAAAAAATTTTGAATGCTCTACAACCCAGCACAATCTACTACACCCTTTACAGGCAGCAAAACAATCTCCAAGTACAGAACTGTATTAATATGTAAGAGGTACTATACTATAGCAGACAAATACTCTGAAAATTTTTCCGTTTGATCCCTCTGTCAATAAAATTCTGAATTGTTACATACACATGTAGAACTGCACATATATAAATTAACACCCACACATACCACATTGGATACCTCATGGATATGATGTGGGTGTGGGAAAAACATAGATTAGTATAGCTACATTAGGCTCCAGACTCCGTGGCAGAGGATGCTGTGAGCATAGACACAGATTTCAGGTCAGACACATACAGGGGACCATGCAAAAAATAATATGTACACATATTTCTGGTGCCGCTCATCGTGGGGACAGCATGGGGGAGGGGAGCAGAGCCATAAGCTAGTCTCCAGACTCCGTGGTAGAGGATGATGTGAGTACAGACACAGATTTCAGGTCAGGCACATACAGGGGACCATGCAAAAATAATATGTACAAATATTTCTGGTGCCGCTCATCGTGGGGACGGCATGGGGGAGGGGAGCAGAGCCATAAGCTAGTCTCCAGACTCTGTGGTAGAGGATGATGTGAGTACAGACACAGATTTCAGGTCAGACACATACAGGGGACCATGCAAAAATAATATGTACAAATATTTCTGGTGCCGCTCATCGTGGGGATGGCATGGGGGAGGGGAGCAGAGCCATAAGCTAGTCTCCAGACTCTGTGGTAGAGGATGATGTGAGTACAGACACAGATTTCAGGTCAGACACATACAGGGGACCATGCAAAAATAATATGTACAAATATTTCTGGTGCCGCTCATCGTGGGGACGGCATGGGGGAGGGGAGCAGAGCCATAAGCTAGTCTCCAGACTCTGTGGTAGAGGATGATGTGAGTACAGACACAGATTTCAGGTCAGACACATACAGGGGACCATGCAAAAATAATATGTACAAATATTTCTGGTGCCGCTCATCGTGGGGACGGCATGGGGGAGGGGAGCAGAGCCATAAGCTAGTCTCCAGACTCTGTGGTAGAGGATGATGTGAGTACAGACACAGATTTCAGGTCAGACACATACAGGGGACCATGCAAAAATAATATGTACACATATTTCTTGTGCTGCTCATCTTGGGGACAGCATGGGGGAGGGGAGCAGAGCCATAAGCTAGTCTCCAGACTCCGTGGTAGAGGATGATGTGAGTACAGACACAGATTTCAGGTCAGACACATACAGGGGACCATTGCAAATATTTACATATTTACAGCTAGAACACCCCGTGAGGGCAGTGAAATAACATAACCCTCACACTTCTATGACTATGGGCTGAAGAGTTGCTACGAATATTTACCATTTTTGCAGGATGCTAATCTGGATACCTCATATTCTTTAATATACAGTAAGATAAAATGAAGATTTTTTTTCACCTGCTTGTCATGTGATAAGCCTGAATTAACATATTGCTTATCAACTTTTTTTCATTCACCTTCAGTGTTCCCTTTTCATTAGGAAAAGCCCAGTACACAGACATTTTAACCTTTTTCATATAATGTTCATATTATAAAAAAACTTAAGGTAGAAAACTACAAAAAAGACAAACAGCAATTAGTTTACCTGAATGATGTTTAAGTCACTTGCTGAATAATATTCATCCATACTATTCTTAGGTGACTCTACAGTCGTTTCTTTATTTGGATGATTCTCAGTTTCATCAGTCACCTATCAGAATATCAGAAGCCTTCACTTGTGAAATTAGATATGATATACTTGTGTTTTCTTTAAAAACTGTATCATTATTACCTTACATCTCCAAGGCCAATCACCACTTCCATAATCATATGTAATTTCCTCTCCAGGAGATATGTCTCTAATTGCAAAGAGACACAAGTGTGGCTTTCCTTTCACAGTGATTCTCTTCACTTTACAATTAGGATTAACATGATTGTCATTTACCAATCTTCCCAGTGAATCATCTTCTTTTGCACCATCAATGCTGTAATTTTTAATAACGGAAAACGACACAAATACTTGTGATAACATTTAGAGAAAAATAGAGCATATTTCATATTCAACAAGTAAAACATTAACTTTAAAAAATCAAATACATACCACCAATATTTTCCATTCCATTTGAAATCATACATGAATCCCTTAAGTGCATCATGGTATACATTTTGCCGTCTGTGACACTCATCAATGCTTATTAGGTCTCCTCTATACTCCACCACAAAGTCTCCTTTTTGTAAAGCTAAACTTGCAAACACACCTCTACCTACTCACAGGCAGGAAGGAAAAAAATGAATTAATACAGAGCTTTCAAAACAGGTGTCTGTTTAAAACCTGGATGATCATCTACAATCTCACCTTTCAAGGTGTTGATGTACTGCACCTGTAATGCAGCTTTGTCTGTGCAGGTTGTTATATAATCAACAGCTTCTTTTTCTGGGTTAATCCTATGCTTTTTCATCTTTAAACAACAATAGAACACAGAAAATCAGTATTTCATGAATTAAAAATGCAAAATATAAATAAATAAATAAAATCTAAGACTTTTTGTGTTCTGCAGTCAAGGTACAAATCTAGGACACACTATCATTTACACCTCTACCTTTCCCCTTCTCTGCAACTTCATGACAGCTATGATGGGCTTCATGTTATACAGAAACCAGAATTGCTACCAGTAATCTAAATGTTGCTTGATAAGTGTGTTACATTTACGCATCTATGTGACATTTTATCACAGAAGCATCTGATAGATATATGGCATTCTGTCACAACTAATGAATTTAAATACAGTAATAATTAATTTGTTTAAAATGCCAGGTTTGTACTGTTCGCATAATTTTTATTACAGAGTTATGCTATTCATGATTTTGTACCAAATAGCTTAAAATATCAGCTTTTCTTCAAATGCAAAATTGTATGTATGGCATTCTTTCACAGAATCCTTCATATATACAGGATTGTACAAAATGTTAAATATTCTTTAAATGTTAATTTTTTCTACATTTTAATCCAATGTATAGCTAAGCCTTTTTTGTACAGTGCTGCATGTAAAAAATATTTTAAATATGCAAATAAATAAAACTGTCACATACCACGGTTCATATTAACCAGTGAAAATACACAACATTTTGTATTCAACATTAGAACATACATTATGATGACGTAAAAGATATAAGGTTAAAAAAAATTTTCATACTTTTTTTTTACCATACTTTTTTTACTTCCCTCTCCTCTCTAGTAGTTTTCAGCTTCAGCACCGCTCTCTCCAATTGCATGTAGAAACTGCACGTGGAAACTGAAAAATACACTACTTCCTGGGTCTAAGCCAATAGTATTACAGGAACTCATACCATCTGACCAGGAAGCCCTCCAACTGTTTAAAGCCCAATTGGATGGCAGCAATTATACCACATGACCAAAAAGTGTGTATTCTATTCTGCTATTCCATTTTTAGCCAGAGAGGGAGTGCATACACAGCGAGTCATTCTCTCTTACACACACACACAATTTTTTCCATTAAAGCCCGATTTTGGGGACTATGTAGATTTTAATACAGGGTAGGTCTACAGCACCTCCTTATCACTGTACAATAGTTACTTTCGTGGGGACTCACTTTTTGGTCCCCATGACCGCTGACGTCCCCATCTTATTGGTGTGTATCCAGTCTAAAGTCCTAAGTTTAATAGAATTGCGAGAACACACGTACACACACACGTACACGTACACACACACATACGTACGTACACACACACACATACGTACACACACACACGTACGTACGTACACACACACACGTACGTACGTACGTACACACACTCGTACGTACGTACGTACACACACACGTACGTACGTACGTACTGTAAAAGAACAGACTCGACACACGTAAAGGAAGGTTTGGGGCAGCCACCCGTATAATGTTCCTAGCTGCAAAGGTTTTTTCTTTTTTATGCAACACAGTTGTTGATTGCATTGAGTCCAAGACAGAACTGATCAAGGTTGGAAAAGATGGCAGTTTTAAGTGGTCAGACAGGAAATGATGTAGGGTAACCAGAAGTGATGTAGGGAACAGGAAGTGACGTCCTTCTAGGCGCCGGAACAGGAAGTGACATCCTTCTAGGCGCCGGAACTGGAAGTGACATCCTTCTAGGCGCCGGAACTGGAAGTGACGTCCTTGATTCAAATAGGTTTTCCCGCGGCTGGTCTGTAGAGACAACAGGAGAAGGTTTAGTGCACCCCGCCCCCCCCCCTGGCCTGGCGTGGAATTACCTTTACTTGGTCCACACAACGTCCCCCTACTCGCACATGTGTGACACTAGGTGTTATTACCTTGTGTTTACTGTGTAGCACAATGTAATGCTGTGGTTGAGCACTTTATTGTAATTGTTATTCTACAGTCTATATCTGGGGTACTCAATAGGCGGACTCCGGTCCGCATCCGGACCCAAATACGGTTAAATCTGGACCGACGCCAAAACAAACATGCAAATGTAATCATAATCCAAATGAGTTCTCAATGAAGTGCGCAATTGTGATTCCGCGCGATATGTCTTTGAGGTTTCTACTCGGTTTGGTTGCTACATCTATGTCCAATCACAGCAGTTGTAACAGTATCGTTCCCACTACTCCCCGCCTCCCCCCCAATACTCGCTCGCTCATTCACGGCAGCCAGATTTATATACCGGTCACGTGCTCTGGGTCAGGCCGGTGAACAGGCAGTCTCATCACTCGCAGGCAGTGCAAATTTAGATAACTGATTTTTTTTTTTGCTGACTGAAAGTGAAGATGGCTGGCTCAAGACAGTACATTGATAAGAAAAGAAAAGTTGATTTTGAAAACCGCGAATTTAAGAGTGAGTGGACAGAAAAATATGCGTTCGTGCTCCCCGTGGGAAGCAGAAAACCAATGTGTTTAATCTGCAACGAGACGGTAGCAATAATCAAAAGTGGTAATGTGAAACGCCATTATGAAACCAAGCATGCACATTTCGAACAAAATTACCCTCAGAACCCAGAGGTAAGGACCATAAAAATAAACCAGTTGAAATCATCATATGAAGCTACAAGCAGTGTAATAGTTAGATCAGCCACACAACAGGAGCGGGCAACAGAAGCCTCACTTAGAGTAGCATGGGTCCTGGGAAAAAACAAGAAACCCTTCTCTGATGCTGAAGTAGTCAAAGAGTGTATGAGTGAAGTGGTGACTGCTCTGTTTGAAGGGACTCAAAAGGATGAAATAATCCAGAAAATAAACCAAATACCCTGTTCTGATTCCACTGCTGCAAGACGAGCTGAAATACTCGCTGATGATTTGCTTGAACAACTTAGTTCTGCTATAAAAAAAGCCAAATTCATTTCATTGGCTGTGGATGAATCAACTCATGGTCTTTGTCAGATTTTTTGATGAAGAAAAGGGAGAATTTCATGAAGATGTTTTGGGTCTCACAAACCTCCATGGACACACAAGGGGGGATGATATCTATGAAGCAGTGACACAGATGCTTAGAGACAGAGCGATAGACCTGAAGCATGTTGTTTCCATTGCTACTGATGGCGCACCATGTATGATTGGGAAAGAGAGGGGATTAGTGTCACGCTTGAGAACTCACCACCCTGACCTCATGGCATACCACTGCATAATTCACCAGATGGTTTTGTGTGCCAGCCTTGGAGAAAGGTACTCAGAAGTCATGACAACAGTCATGAAACTGGTCAATTATCTGAGAGCATCCTCTGCTTTGCAACATTGTTTATTGCACTCATTTCTAATAGAGGTGAATGCAACATTTGATGATTTGCTCCTTCACAACAATGTCCGGTGGCTTAGTAAAGGCAAGGTACTGGAGCGTTTTTGGGCACTGCGGAAAGAGCTGGAGACATTTCTGTTGGATCAGAAGAGTGCAAAAGCCAAACCGTTTGTGGATTTCATGAAGAATGACGAGAAAATGGAAATTGTTGCTTTTCTAACGGACATTACTTCCCATCTTAATGACCTTAATATGAAGCTCCAAGGCAAAAACAGCACAGTGTGTGACCTCATGTTAGCTGTCCGTGCTTTCCAGAGGAAGCTGGAGGTGTTCAAATGTGACTTACAGCAGGACCTGCTTCACTTCCCAAGACTTTTGGATCAGACTGCAGGAAAACATCACCATCACAATTATGCTGAATTCCTGGACAAGCTGATTAAAAATTTCCAAACTCGCTTTGAAGATTTCCCTTTGGGAAAACAAGTCTTGCTGTGCATCGAAAATTCATTTCTTGTCAAAAATATTGCAGAATTCTCAAATGAAGCCACAAAAGTCTTCCAATGGGCCAGTGCTGCTTCTCTGCAAACAGAGTTAATTGAGCTACAAGAAAACCTAGCACTGCAGGAATCTCACTGTGACCTTGTCACCTTCTGGACAAAGATGGTTACTGCGGCAGGTGTTCCTCTCCTGCAGAAGATGGCCCTTCAAATTCTTACAATGTTTCCTTCAACGTACTGCTGTGAATCTGCCTTTTCCACTATGAACATGGTGAAAAACACATACCGCAACACCCTCACCAATGAACATTTACATCAGTGCCTCCGCCTTGCCCTCACACCTTTTATGCCCAAGTTCAAACAACTGGTGGCACAAAGAAGGTGTCACCTTTCACACTAAAAGGCCTACCATGTCATTTTTTTGTGTATAGTTCTAAAGTTTGGAGATTGCCTTTTTTTGTAGTTCTCTATTTGGAATTTGACCGTCACTTTTCCGGACCTCAGACTGAATGGAAATTTAGTAAGTGGACCTTTCAAATTTATATTTGAGTAGCCCTGGTCTATATACATACATACTTTTAAAAACTGTGGAATAACAATTACAATTGAGTAATTTATTACAGCGTTACACTGTATTACACAATAAGTGCAAGGTAATAACACCTACTCTATAAATATATAAGTAATTACATAGTAAGTACAGTGTATTAGGGACACCTAATCTAAAGTGAAACTGAATTTGGTATTTGCTGAAAATGTTGTAGGGGTAAGTGAAGGGCAGGGTGAAAGATTCCATCAGGATATCACAGATATGGAAAGAAGGTACCAGGGACGTTGCAATGTCGGCTGATGGGGACAACCTAGTGACCCTCCCCAACATCATTCAAGTAATACAAATGGTGTTACCCTTTAATGGGAAGGATAACCTGCATTTCAACTGTAAACTTGTTATTCTGAAGAACTGTCTGATAAGTGTATTGCATCTTCTCACTGAAAGCCAAAGCAACAGTTTACTGGGATGATGCTCACTGACATGTATCAGAACTATTACGATTTAACTAGAAAGAATACTTGCCAGTGTTAACAAGGAACAATAAAGTTGATTCAATAGGCAGTGTCTGTGTGGTTTACTATATAAATGAGACATTGTATCAGAAGTAAACTAATTAACCTTCAAAAAAGCCTTCATAAGAGAAAAGGTCCAGCTTAAATAATTCTAAAACATTTGGGGGAGACAAAGGAGGTTTTAAAGCTGCCACCTGAGTTGAGCTTTCATGGAAACTTGAAGGAAAACTGGAGGAGATTTCGGCAGCACGTTGAGTTGTATATCACGGTGACTGGTAGCGGGCGTGGAAGTCTTAGAAGTGTACAAAACATGTACGTTTGAATGATAGGAACATTTAGGAATGAGAAGAAAAATTTAGAATAAATTATAAAGAAATCAGAATCAGAATATCTTTATTGTCATTGTAACAAATACAACAAAATTAGCTGCAGTCCCTGCGGTGTCAAAATATACATAAAATATAATTAAAAAAGGGATAAGAAAGGATAAGAAGAAATGAGGTAGAACACAAACATTCAACATAAGACCTTAATTGCACATGAAATACTATTGCACAAGATGTCATCTATCGCACTGCTGCATTGGTGGTGATTAGGTGGCATTCAGTGCCCTAATAGCAACAGGGTAGAAACTGTTATTCAGTCTATTAGTCATTGTTTTGATGTTCCTATATCTTTTGCCTGATGGCAACAGTTGTAACATGTCATGAGCGGGGTGTGAGGAGTCTTTTAAGATGTTTTCCGCTTTCCTGAGGCAGCGACAGCTATGCAGTTCATCCAGAGAGGGTAAAGAACAGCCGATGATCTGCTGGGCAGTCTTTACGATCTGCTGAAGTGTTTTCCTCTGTGCTGTTGTGCAGCTGGAAAACCACACGCAGAGGCAGTAGCACAGGATACTCTCAACAGAGCAATGATAGAAGGAAACCAGCAGTTTTTGGGGGATGTTATTTTTCCTGAGGACTCTCAGGAAATAAAGTCTCTGCTGAGCCTTCTTCACCAGCTCAGCTGTGTTCACATCCCAGGACAGGTCTTCCATGATGTGAACTCCCAGGAAGCGGAAGTCTGACACCCTCTCCACACAGTCCCCTCCGATGTAAAGTGGTTTGATGTCCGTTTTCTTTTTCCTGAAGTCCACAATGAGCTCCTTGGTCTTACTTGTGTTCAGGAGCAGGTTGTTTTCAGTGCACCATGCTGTCAGCCGCTCCACTTCGTTGATGTAGGCGGACTCATCCTCCATATTGATGAGCCACACCACAGTGGTGTCGTCTGCAAATATTTTGATGGTGTTGCTGTGGTGGGCAGGGGCGCAGTCATGTGTGTACAGTGTGAAGAGCAGGGGGCTCAGCACACACACCTGAGGAGAGCCAGTGCTGATGCTGATGGCTGAGGAGATGTGAGGGCCCACCCTAACCCTTTGTGTGCGGTCTGTCAGGAAGTCTTTAATCCATATACAGGTGGAATACGGGAGTCCCAGGGATGGCAGTTTGCCCACCAATCTGTGAGGAAGGATGGTGTTAAAAGCAGAGCTTAAATCAATAAAGAGGAGACGTGTGTAGCTCCCCTGATGCTCGAGATGGGACAGGGTAGCATGGAGAGCAGCAGCAACAGCGTCCTGAGTAGACCTGTTAGCCCTGTAAGCAAATTGATGTGCATCAAAGGTGGGAGGGATGAAGGACATGATATGACTCCGGACCAGTCTCTCAAAACACTTCATCAACACCGGGGTGAGCGCTACTGGTCAAAAGTCATTCGGGCAGGTTATGGACGATTTTTTTGGTAAAGGGAGTAAGATGGAGAATTTCAGACAGGGAGGAACTGAGGCCTGGGACAGTGACAGGTTAAAGATCTTTGTAAAGACCCCAGCCAGCTGCTCTGCACAGCTCCTCAACATATGTCCAGGGACACTGTTGGGACCTGCTGCCTTCCTAGGATTGACAGCCTGGAGCGAGTGTCTCACCTCATGTTCCTCCACCCTAAGGGAGTGGGTGATGTTGTTGTGAGCTGCTGCTGCGTGTGTAACAGCTGCCTCTGGTAGTTCCATCTCAAAGTGAGCAAAGAAGTGGTTCAGCTCCTCTGCCTTTGAGGAATAACCTTCAGCAGCTCCATGGCTGGTTCTGTAGTTGTATATGCAGAGTGACAGAAATTACAAGGAACCAGTTGAAGCAAATGTCGAAAGATGAAAAGTCCCACACAGTGAAGCATGTACAATAGACAGTGTAAGGAAAAAACAAATGAAAGAAAAAAATGGAAAAAGTAACAAACACCAAAAGATTACAAATTTAGAGAAAACATTTTAATGTAAAAAATGTGGCTTGCAGCACGTTACCACGTAGTTGCCCAGCTTATGGAAAGCAGTGTAGAAACTGTGGTAAATTAAATCATTTTAAAAAAGATGTTCAGATCTAAATAAGTGCACATAATTGAAGAGGACATAGAGGCTGAACTTTTTATTGGTGCAATAGAGGCCAGAAATAAAAAGGATGAATGTAAAGTCAATGTTACAATAGCAGATCATTATTCTGGAATTTAAGTTTGATACAGGTACACAAGCTAATGCAATTTCTTTGACTGTGTATAACAAGATAAGTAAAGGTAAACCAGCTGTTGTGGTGGAAGTGCTGCAATCCAAGGCTCTGTAGCCATCTTCCAGGCTCCTCCTGGCAGTAGCCATGGGCTTCAACAGGGTTGAGCTTCCCAGCTCTGCTCCCGTGGCCCCCAGGCGAACAGGGCAGCTGCCCTCTCATGGCCCAGTGGAGGTATTGTTTCTCTCCTGGTCTTTCCCAGTGTCCCGGCTGAGTAGGGTCTCCAGCCATCTGCCACATCTGCCATTGTTAAACAAGCGCAGATTGTACATTTTGGAAACCCCAGAAGGTCAACAGTACAGAAGAAGCAGAAAATTTATTAGGAAGACAAACGAACAGTTTACTCCAGCAACAGAAACAATTGAAAACTAACTGATGAAAACTGTCAAATAGCATTAAACAATAACCATATCTAAAGGAAAGTAATGACACAGAGAATCTACCACCTATAACACCTAAATCACATAATAAAGTGGAAGTATTGTGAAAAAAGCAGCAAGACAAAGGGTAAGTGAAAGACTGAAAATAAAGCATGTATATGTAAACTGTGGGGACGATAATTTTTTTTATGTTCATAGTTATGCATAAACTTGTTTTTGTGTATAAATATTTTTTTAAAAAAAAAAGGGGGATGTCATGATTTAACTAGAAAGAATACTTTTCAGAGTTAACAAGGAACAATAAAATTGATCCAGTAGGCGACGTCTGTATTGTTCATTAGATAAAAGAAACAAGAACTACTCAGTATTCCAGTAAAATGACATATTCGAGACATAAATGATTCTGTTAATGGGTTGGTGATGCCAAATAGCAAGCTATAGGAATAGGAAGTTGATCAGTCACTGCATTCATCTTAGGCAAGATCAGGTGAAAGGCACGGACAACGTGACACATCATTAAGATGTGTGAGTAAAAAAAAAAAAGGAGTGACTACAGGAAAGCCTCACAGGCATGAAGAGAACATGAAAAATCCATCCAAACAAGATCGAGGAGAAATGTAGGAAATGACGTAGGTTGTTTCCTATGGTGGCTCAGAATGGAACAAAAGAGTGTAAAGTGAACATTATAAACTGAGAGCATGAATTTAACAGTAAATAGTGACAGCCTAAAATGAATATTAAAAATCTAGAGAGTGAAATTCAGAATATAAACTGAGATGGTAAAATGAACAGAAAGTCTTCTTCTTCTTCTTTCAGCTGCTCCTGTTAAGGATCGCCACAGCAGATCATCCATTTCCATAACTTGCTGTCCAGTGTATCTTGCACTCTCACACCCCCCACCTTCATGTCCTCTCTCACCACATCCATAAACCTCCTCTTAGGCCTTCCTCTTTTCCTCTTACCTGGAAGTTCCAACCCTAGCATCTTTCTCCCAATATACCCAGCATCTCTACCCCGCACATGTCAAAACCAACGCAAACTCACTTCTCTGGCTTTGTCTCCAAACCGTTCAATTTCACCTGACTCTCTATGTCCTCATTTCTAATCCTTTCCATCCTCGTCACACCCAGTGGAAATCTTAACATCTTTAACTCTGCCACCTCCAGCTCTGTCTCCTGCTTTCTGGTCAGCGCCACCGTCTCCAACCCATATAACATAGCTGGTCTCACTACTGTGCTGTAGACCTTCCCTTTCACACTTGTTGATACCCATCTGTCACAAATTACACCTGACACTCTTCTCCACCCATTCCACCCTGCCTGCACTCTCTTTTTCACCTCTCTTCCACAATCCCCATTACTCTGTACTGTTGTATTTAAACTCATCCATCTTTGCCATCTCTACTCCCTGCATCCTCACCATTTCACTGACCTCCCTCTCATTCACACACATGTATTCTGTCTTGTTCCTACTGAGCTTCATTCCTCTCCTCTCTAGAGCATATCTCCACCTCTCCAGGGTCTCCTCGACCTGCTCCCTACTATCGCTACAAATCACAATGTCATCAGGAAACATCATAGTCCACGGGAACACCTGTCTAATCTCCTCTGTCAACCTGTCCATCACCATTGTAAACAAGAAAGGGCTCAGAGCCGATCCCTGATGTAATCTAATCTTCACCTTAAATGCATCCGTAACTCCTACCGCAGACCTCACCACTGTCACACTTACCTCACACATATCCAATGTAAAGTTTTGTCAGATCAATATGTGGACAATACAGATTTCCAATGAACAGAAAGTGAAGGTACGAAATTAAATAAAGGCTCTGAAATTAAAGACTTTGACCAACACTGCAAAAACTATTTACTTGATCTACCTTTTTTGGCTGATAAACACTGCAAAGCAAAAATTATACCCACAATATAAATGTTAGGCTAATGTCGTTGGTCTCCAAATACCACTTTATTATTTCTTAATTCTGCCCAAGATAAACCAAAACACCAGATTTTAATCAGGAAGGGTGTATTACCTGTATTTCATAAATTGAACATTTGTTGAGTGAACTCAAACTACTAACAGCACTCAACCTACTCCTGTCCTTTTTATATTATGAAAGACAAAAATGATACAAAAAACTGCATCAATTGATTTATTATTCCTTATTGATACATTAAATTATAGTGGAACCAAACCTAATGACCTGCATGTCCATTAATAACCACAGTAAATTATTTCACTTTCGATTCCTCATTTATGTGAGATAAAAAAAGGTCTACACCTCTGTCAGCGTTTATGTTTAAACTGTAAATCATCTGAGTAACTGAACCACACCTGATCCAGGTAAGTGCTGTTTCACTTAATAAAACAGAATATGCCAGTAAGAACTTGGTTTTCTTAGTTTATGCGAATAAAGACATTTTTGCAGTAATGTCTTTCCTAAATTATTCACATCTATAATGCTATTTGAGAAAAAAAATCTGCAATAAAAGGAGGATTGTTGAATTTTGTGAGAGTCAGATCCCCTGTATTGGCATGAGTATATTGTATTTAATAACACTTTGTGCCTTGCAGGGGTTAAACCATCATATCTCTCTATTATAAAAGGAAATCCTGAGACAAGACTTTTTCAGAGATAATTTCAAGTCCCACGAGACGAGACTAGACTTTGGTCATGAGATTTGTTCAAGTCACGCCCTCCTCTCAACCATATTCAACTACACACACGTCCCTCTCATCTCTCATTCGTGTCATTGCTTTTTTCAGACACAGTTCCTGCACTTTCTTAGCTCTTCTAAATTTTTACGTTTTCCTCACTTTAACTTCCCAATTAAAGAAGACATATTATGTCCAAACCTTATTGAAGAATTTTATCCCGAAGGGTTATCAACAGAAGAAATGAGTAAACGTGCAATCCTAGCATTGAGAAACGATGAAGTCAAACAAATTAATGTGAAAATTGTCTATCAGTTACACGGCAAATTGGTTAAATGCGTATCAATAGACTATGCTGAAACAGTTGGTGGTGATCATGAGGAAGATGAAAACATCGGCTTACAATATTCCGAAGAAAATCTACAACCGTTAATACCGTCTGGTCTTCCACCACCCAAATTACTGTTGAGAGAAGGATGTAGCCAAGAAAGGTAATGTAGATAGATAGATAGATAGATAGATAGATAGATAGATAGATAGATAGATAGATAGATAGATAGATAGATAGATAGATAGATAGATAGATAGATAGATAGATAGATGTGAAAGGCACTATATAACAGATAGATAGATAGATAGATAGATAGATAGATAGATAGATAGATAGATAGATAGATAGATAGATAGATAGATAGATAGATAGATAGATAGATAGATAGATAGATAGATAGATACTTTATTAATCCCAGGGGAAAATTCACATACTCCAGCAGCACTTTACTGATACAAAAAACAATATTAAATTAAAGATTGACAATAATGCAGGTAAAAACAGACAATAACTTTATATAATGTTAATGTTTAACCCCACCCAGCAAACCCCCCCCCGACCCCCCCCCCCCCCCCCCCCATCAGGGGTGGAATTGTAGAGTCGCATAGTTTGGAGGAGTACCGATCTTCTCAGTCTGTCGCTGAAGCTGCTCTTCTGTCTGGAGATGACACTGTTTAGTGGATGCAGTGGATTCTCCATGATTGATAGGAGCCTGCTGAGTGCCCGTCGCTCTGCCACAGATGTCAAACTGTCCAGCTCCATGCCAACAACAGAGCCTGCCTTCCTCACCAGTTTGTCCAGACGTGAGGCGTCTTTCTTCTTAATGCTGCCTCCCCAGCACACCTCTGCATAGAAGAGGTCACTCGCCACAACTGTCTGATAGAACATCTGCAGCATCTTATTGCAGATGTTGAAGGACGCCAGCCTTCTAAGGAAGTATAACCAGCTCTGTCCTCTCTTACACAGAGCATCGGTATTGGCAGTCCAGTCCAATTCATCATCCAGCTGCACTCCCAGGTATTTATAGGTCTGCACCATCTGCACACAGTCACCTCTGATGATCATGGGGTCCATGAGGGGTCTGGGCCTCCTAAAATCCACCACCAGCTCCTTGGTTTTGCTGGTGTCCAGGTGTAGGTGGTTTGAGTCGCACCATTTAACAAAGTCCTTGATTAGGTCCCTATACTCCTCCTCCTGCCCATTCCTGATGCAGCCCATGATAGCAGTGTCATCAGCGAACTTTTGCATGTGGCAGGACTCCGAGTTGTGTTGGAATTCCTTGCATATAGGCTGAACAGGACCGGAGAAAGTTCAGTCCCTTGTGGCGCTCCTGTGTTGCTGACCACAATGTCAGATGTGCAGTTCCCAAGATGCACATACTGAGGTCTGTCTTTATAAGATAGTCCACTATCCATGCCACTAGGTATGAATCTACTCCCATCTCTGTCAGCTTGTCCCTAAGGAGCAGAGGTTGGATTGTGTTGAAGGCGCTAGAGAAGTCTAGAAACATAATTCTTACAGCACCACTGCCTCTGTCCAAGTGAGAGAGTGATCGGTGTAGCATATAGATGATGGCATCCTCCACTCCCACCTTCTCCTGATATGCAAACTGCAGAGGGTCGAGGGCGTGTTGAACCTGTGGCCTCAGGTGGTGAAGCAGCAGCCTCTCCATGGTCTTCATCACATGTGATGTCAGAGCAACAGGCCGGAAGTCATTCAGCTCACTAGGACGTGATACCTTTGGGACTGGGGTGATGCAAGATGTTTTCCAAAGCCTCGGGACTCTACCCTGTTCCAGGCTCAGGTTGAAGATGCGCTGCAGAGGACCCCCCAGCTCCGATGCACGGACCTTCAGCAGTCGTGGCGATACTCCATCTGGACCCGCTGCTTTGCTGGCACGAAGTCTCCTCAGCTCTCTGCTCACTTGTGCTGTTGTAATTATGGGTGGGGATGTCTCTCCTATGCTGGTATCAGCAGAAGGATGTGTGGAGGGTGCAGTACTCCGAGGTGAGAGTGAGAGTGAGTTAGGGTGGTCAAACCTGTTAAAGAATCTTCTGCAGATCTTCTTCTATCTATCTTCTTCTATCTTCTGCGGATAATATTAGACAACAAAGGAGATCTTGATATGCCATTTGTATTAAAACGTTAACAGTTTCCCATTAGAACAGCTTTTGCGAAGACAATTAACAAATCACAGAGAAACATTAGAAAAAGTCATTTTATTTATTAGAGAGAAAGAAACGAAATTTACTCACAGGCAGTTATATGTTGTGTTGTCACGAGTCCAAACACAGAACCAAAATTCAATGCGATATTGAAAAATTGTTAAGTTGTACAGTAAAAATCAGTCATTTTCCAACCTGCTATATCCTAGCACAGGGCCACGGGAGTCTGCTGGAGCCAATCCCAGCCAACACAGGGCGCAAGGCAGGAACAAATCCTGGGCAGGGCGCCAGCCCACCGTAGGGCACACACACACCAAGCACTAGGGACAATTTAGGATTGCCAAGGCACCTAACCTGCATGTCTTTGGACTGTGGGAGGAAACCCACGCAGGGAGGACCCTGGGAAGCAAACCCAAGTCTGCTTATTGCAAGGCAGCAGCGATACCACTGCACCCTCATGCCTCCCCACAGTAAAAGTGTAAGTTTAAAAAGTATTCACATGTTAATTTCATATCAAACAGAACGAAATTGTATAACTCTAACGCAACATCAAACATAATTCACTTTCAAATTATTTCGTTTTACTATTTTTTAATATGGTTAATTACTTGCTGTAATGTAAAATAGTTAGTTCTATTATACATATGTAACAAATCCCATGAAAATAAAAATTTGTTTAAATTTTACATCCGCATCCCCATAAGTGAGTGGCAGAACCGCAAAGTGAGTCTTAAACAAAAAAAAAAAAAGAAAAATGTAAAAATTATTGATATATAAGCAGGGAATAAATATTGTGAGATATGATGGTGCATTTTAATGATTATGTTTTAATGGCTGTCGTTAGAAGACTTTAAACTCTGATGGCATGTGACAAACAGACGTGTAATCGTGCAATTTATCCAATCTGAATTTGGGACATCACAGGTCAGTCGTCCTGTACTCCCTTCACTTGTGATCGTTTGTACTTGGGAAGATGTATGCTATACACCTGAGAACTAAGCTACCAAGGCAAAAATATTTTACAAAAAGCTGTTAAATCCTATATATTTTATATTAAAATGCACATCTGCATGATTCTTCATTCATATTCTGATCTCTACACCTTAAAAGACTCCAGCATTGTATACGTAATTGTCACATGTAAATGAGTCACAGAAATGCATGTTCTTGTGGGTTCCTTGATGTGGGCATAACGTTTGTAAAGGTGAAAAAAAGAATTTTTAAGAATAGAATTTAGACATTGCAATAATCTGTAGAGAAGAATGTGGTCTAGAAATGATTTCTGGGCAAATCCTGATGGTGAAACGTCACTGATTTTGAAGTTTGATTGACATTTTTGCCAGGGGGACTGAATTAGATGCAGCTCATGGTAACCCACACAGCACCAGGTCAGCATCAGTTGAATATTACCATAGAAGACAAATATCCATCTCTCCATCCATTATCCAACCTGCTATATCCTATACCTACAGGGTCACGGGGGTCTGCTGGAGCCAATCCCAGCCAACACATGGCGCAAGGCAGGAAACAAACCCCAGGCAGGGCGCCAACTAGGACAACTAGGATGACTGGACAGTAGAGGCGATGTGTTTCAGCATTTAAGAAATAAGTTTGGTCTCGAGAAAAGTGAAGTCAAAATTAAGGAAGGTGTTTTTTTTGGCCCTGAAATCCGTGAACTGATGCTTGACGATGAGTTCAAAAGGAAACTGAAGCCAACTGAATCAGCACCCTCATTTGTGCAGGTTGTCCAGAATTTTCTTGACAGTCACAGAGCAGAGAATTATACTGAGCTTGTGGAGAACCTGCTGAAAGTATATTAGTTTACGGGAGCCAGAATGTCACTGAAGATACATTTTTTACATTCTCATCTCAACTTTTTGCCACCAAATCTAAGCGATGTCAGCGGTAAGCACGGGGAAAGATTTCATCAAGATATAAAGGTGATGGGAAACTGATATCGGGGAAAATTCACTCCGAGCATGATGGGTGACTACTGTTGGTTCTTGCAAAGAGAGATGGATGTGCATTGCAAAAGCAAAAGCGAGTGACTCCAACATTTTTGGCCACGCTGACCTCACTTTTATATTGAGGTAAATTGACATAAATATACTTTAACTTGTCTCTGGTATCGTCTTCTGGTTTGTTTTCAGAATAAACACATCAAAACAATTTTGGTGGGACAGTCCAAACTCCAGATATCGCGTTTATATATTATATTGATATTCAAAAGTGTCAAAACATCAATGATGTGTATTTCAAAAACCTGACGTGCTAGCTTAATTCCAATTTCATATATGAAATTAGTATAAAAAACTTAATAAAGAGCTGCTCTGAAGTTCCCAGAAGCAAACAAAAAATATTTTTTATAGACCAGTGTTATCCCCCAATCCTCTATGCAGCTTTTTTTCAGTTGTTCAAGATTTAAGTGATGTCTTGCATGCACAGCCTTTTTCAAATTCCCCACAGCATCATGGTTAGTTTCAGATCCACGCTTTGACTTGGCCAATTTGGAATCCTCTATTTCCTTCTTTTCAGCCATTCTTTGCTTGATTTACTGGCAAGTTTAGGGTCATTGTAAGGTTGCAAGATACACTTTCAGTTGAGCTTCA
>NW_026261639.1:35000-37834 GCF_900747795.2 Erpetoichthys calabaricus | reverse complement strand
TTAAATCATCTGCAGCAAACTTTTATAAATGAGGGTTTCTTCTTCATTGACGTTTTCTCTTGAGAGCTTTTTTCATTTCATTGAAAATTAAAGCAGCAGCTGCCAAAATATTTAGCTTTCTTATTAATTTTTCAACCTTGTGTAAAATAAATGTATGAAGTAACATAAAAGGTTTAAATACTGGTTATCCTTTTACACTAAAATATTACTAAAGAGATACAAAAAAAAGATAAAAATGGATATGTTCTTTTTCTTTAAGGAGATTAAATATTACTGAAGAAAGAAAAAAAAAAAAAAAACTAAAACAGCCAAATGGGGCTATGCATAGGAACTTCCATCCATCCATTTTCCAACCCGCTGAAACCAAACAGAGGGTCACGGGGGTCTGCTGGAGCCAATCCCAGCCAACACAGGGCACAAGGCAGGGAACCAATCCCGGGCAGGGTGCCAACCCACCGCAGGCATAGGAACATAAAAGGTTTAAATAAAACAGAAATATACACCTTTATTTTTACTTCCTTAACTTGTGGAGGGTGTATCCTGTAGCATATCCCAAACTTTTTTCATGAAAGCCCGTTTCAGTGAATAAGTCTTAAAAACAGGTGTAAATATATTGACAATAAGCTAAGCAAACCCACCAAGACATGGAATCGTTTAAATCAAGTATCATTACATCTTCCTTTCTTAAAGAGAAGTAAGGCAGTACTTATAAGCTTACATATATATATCCTGTATATATATACTAGCAAAATACCCACGCTTCGCAGCGGAGAAGTAGTGTGTTAAAGAGGTTATGTAAACATATATATACATAAACATATTTACTTATATATACATATCTACATATACACATATCTACATATATACATATATATATACATATACACATCCACATATATATATATATACATACTAGCAAAATACCCGCGCTTCGCAGCGGAGAAGTAGTGTGTTAAAGAGGTTATGTAAACATATATATATACATAAACATATATACATATATATACATATCTACATATACACATATCTACATATACATATACAGTAATCCCTCGCTATATCGCGCTTCGCCTTTCGTGGCTTCACTCCATCGCGTATTTTATATGTAAGCATATTTAAATATATATCGCAGATTTTTTGCTGGTTCGCGGATTTCTGCGGAGAATGGGTCTTTTAATTTCTGGTACATGCTTCCTCAGTTGGTTTGCCCAGTTGATTTCATACAAGGGACGCTATTGGCAGATGGCTGAGAAGCTACCCAACTTACTTTTCTCTCTCTCTCTCGCGCTGACTTTCTCTGATCCTGACGTAGGGGGATTGAGCAGGGGGGCTGTTCGCACACCTAGACTATACGGACGCTCGTCTAAAACTGCTGAAAGATTATCTTCATGTTGCTACCTTCTGTGCAGCTGCTTCCTGAAGCGACATGCTGCACGGTGCTTCGCATACTTAAAAGCTCAAAGGGCACGTATTGATTTTTGACTTTGTTTTTCTGTGGCTCTCTCTCTCTCTCTCTCTCTCTCTCTCTCTCTCTCCCTGCTCCTGACAGAGGGGGTGTGAGCTGCCGCCTTCAACAGCTTTGTACCGGCGGTGCTTCGCATACTTAAAAGCCAAAAAGCCCTATTGATTTTTTTTTTGACTGCTTGCTTTGTTCTCTCTCTCCTGACGCGCACTCCTTTGAAAAGGAAGATATGTTTGCATTCTTTTAATTGTGAGACAGAAACTGTCATCTCTGTCTTGTCATGGAGCACAGTTTAAAACTTTTGAAAAAAGAGACAAATGTTTGTTTGCAGTGTTTGAATAACGTTCCTGTCTCTCTACAACCTCCTGTGTTTCTGCGCAAATCTGTGACCCAAGCATGACATTCTAAAAATAACCATATAAACATATGGTTTCTACTTTGCGGATTTTCCTATTTCGCGGGTGGCTCTGGAACGCAACCCCCGCGATGGAGGAGGGATTACTGTACATATCTACTTATTGGCTCTTGTATTTAGGATATAGCGGGTTGGATAATGGATGGATGGACATTTGTATGCATAGCCCTATTTGCCAGTTTTCGTTTTTTTTTCTTTCTTCAGTAATATTGCAGCAAACCCGGAGCTTGTCAGTTCAAATCCTGGTACTGACACCACTGTGTGACCCTGAGGAAGTCACTTCACCTGCCTGTGCTGCAAAAAAACAAAAGTAATGTAACAAATTGTACCTCAGATGTTGCAAGTTGCTGGAATAAAGGCATAAGTAAAATAGATAAATATGTATTATACACATAGGAACTATTCATTTATTTTCAGTTAAGTCATCTGCAGCAAACCTTTATAAATGAGGGTTTCTCCTTTTTAGATAGTGCAAACTGTTTCTTCTTCATTGAGGTTTTCTCTTGGAGAGCTTTTTTCATTTCATTGAAAATTAAAGCAGCAGCTGCCAAAATATGTAGCTTTCTTATTAATTTTTCAACATTGTGTAAAATAACTTTATAAAGTAACATAAAAGGTTTAAATACTGGTTATCTTTTACACTAAAATATTACTAAAGAGATACAAAAAAAGTAAAATGCATATGTTCTTTTTCTTTAAGGAGATTTAATATTACTGAAGAAAGAAAAAAAAAACTAAAACAGCCAAATGGTGCTATGCATACAAACTTAAAAGGTTTAAATAAAACAGAAATATACACTTTTATTTTTACTTTGTTAACTTGTGGAGGGTGTATCCTGTAGCAAAGCCCTAACTTTTTTTGTGAAAGCCCGTTTCAGTCAATAAGTCTTAAAAACAGGTGTAAAGATATTGACAACAAACTACGCAAACCCACCAAGACATAGAATCGTTTAAATC
>NW_026261639.1:5000-30000 GCF_900747795.2 Erpetoichthys calabaricus | reverse complement strand
TTATTTATTCAAAGAAGTGAAAGATCTTAAGTTAATAAATTAAAAATGGTCTCTTAATTCTAATACAATTACTGTGTCACTATATTATTATTAATAAAGGTACAGTCATTTTTGAAGACATATCTTTTCAGTCAGTAATACAGGGTCATAATTACAAAGTTGTTCTGATAAAATATCTTTCACAGATATTCACTGGAGCCATAGTAAATCTTTAAGTAAGTACCTTTATCAAGTGATACTGATCAGATCTGCTGCTTCTTGTCACCCAGTTCTAACTTCTAATAGTGTTGCCCATATATTGCAAACCAAAGCTAATGTAATTTCAAGACAAATTCACATTCTACTTAGTTTAAATAAGCCTGATTTTGGAGAAGGACTGCATTAATAATTCTGCTGTATTACTCTCCAACTTAGAACTGCATACTACAGAGCTAAAGACTGAGCATTTGAAGTAGGTATATTAAAGGTTTTAGGATATTAACTATGTAAAGAATTCATGCCATTACTAACAGAAAGCACTAGCTTTTTCATCTGCCCCCAACAAATGCTAAATTGTTTTCTTAAATCCTTTCTTACACACAAGCTATTTAATAGGGATACTGAGGAAAATTTTGATGACCAACACTTTTCAAAAATAAAACGGGGAAAGTTTTACTTAATAAAACAATACAAAATGTAAGAATAAGAGGGTTAACTAAATTAAACATTTATATATATATATACATTCGTATATTTATTCAACTTTATCATATTACATATGCAAAAACTTTAAAATATTTGAAGGCAAGTGTTTAAAGGAAGAAGTCTAAAGAACATAAATAGTCACTGACATATCTCGTATCTGACCACATTTCTCACAGGAAAAACACATACATTGAAGTATGCATGATTGCTACATAAGAGAAAACATTTCAAGGAAAGCTATTTCACAAGATGTCTTCATGCAGTGTTTCTGCTTTGGGCTTTTACATAGAAAGTGCTTGTTATGAAAATAGGAATAAGCAGCCAGTTAGAAGGTAAGTTCAGCCTCAAGTAAAAATCAGAACAAAAAAATAAATTAATTAAAAATGAAGAGTGGCATTTAATATTCAAGTAATTGACTTTTTTTCTCCCAAAATACCTTTGCAGCTTGCATTTTTCCAGGCAATACCTAGCAAAATATTCAGACATTTTTCATGTGATGATGTTAAGTATTCAGCACTGCAAAAGTTCACATGAAACTGCTCTTTAAATATTATGCTGGACAAAAGGTTAGGTTTAGGTTTATTTGTCATATATAGGTTAACAGAGGGTCAACATACAATGAAATGTGTATGACGAGAAAAACAAGTCACTCAGCCTAGATCCAATAAAGCTAAAAAAATAATTACAAGTTAAAAAATAGACAAGCCATATAAAATAAAATGTGTACATTTTAAAAGAAGTTATAGAGCAATATGAGTTGAATAAGCAGCAAGTACAAATGACAGTTATTGCACAGATAATGTTTTATAAGTACAGATGCATATTCCATAAAGTGCAGATGCATGTTCCAGTCAGTATTCCGAGTGTGTGCAGTTACAGTTTGTGTGTGAGTAGTGCAATGTAGATGTAATGTAAGTGTATGTAAGTGTTCAGGTGTTGCTGTTGAGGAGTCGAATGGCCTGGTGGTAAAAGCTGTTCTTAAGTCTTGTAGTCCGAGCAGCCAGACTCCTGTATCGTCTGCCAGATGGTAACAAGGAGAACAGCTGGCGTGCTGGATGGCTGTGGTCCTTTATGATGTTGCTTGTCTTACGCAAGCACCGATGGAGTTAAATGTCTTCAATGGCAGGGAGACTCTTGCCCGTGATGTGCTCAGCTGCCTTCACCACTAGCTGTAGTGATTTCCGGCTGCTGGCAGAGCAGCTCCCATACCAGACGGTAATGCAGCCCGTCAGCAGACTCTCGACCACACTCCTGTAAAAGTTTGAGGTGATGTTGGCATTCATGCCAAACTTCCTCAGCCTCCTCAGGAAGTAGAGCCGCTGGCGAGCTTTCTTGACCACACTGTCTATGTGAAGGGTCCACGTAAGATCCTCGGTGATGTTTACCCCGAGGAACTTGAAGCTGTTAACCCTTTCAACTTCTACGCCGCTGATGTAGATGGCCGGGTGTTCTCTGCCTTGTTGTTTTCAATAGTCCACGATCATCTCCTTGGTTTTGCTGACGTTAAGAGACAAGTTGTTATCCAGGCACCAATTACTCAATGCCAGTACCTCCTCTCTGTAGGCCGTCTCATCGTTGTCAGTGATAAGGCCTATGATGGTTGTGTCGTCTGCAAACTTGATGATGGTGTTTGTGCCGTGTTTTGCAACACAGTCGTGGGTGAACAAGGAATACAAGAGGGGGCTAAGCACACAGCCCTGCGGTGCTCCTGTGTTTAAAATGAGTGATGAGGATGTGTGTTTGCAGACTCTCACCACCTGGGGCCTGTTTGTGAGGAAAGAGAAAATCCATCTGCAGATGGTCGTCCCCAACCCCCAAAAGCTAGTGTTACTGCAACAGTGTTTTACGCCTTCCAATGCATTGACAGAAAAACACCACTATTATTTATGGATACAACCTGAACGAATGAATTTCTTCTTTAGCTCGGCTGTATAGGTCACTATTATGTTAGCTCATTGTAGTGTCATCTGAAGGACAAAATTACAACAGCAACTTTACAGCTGCTGCATAGTATTATGAAGAAATTAATTTTGCAAGAGCAACAGATAATAAACATGCTTGTTTCAAAAGGGATCAGGTAGAGAATCATGTTTCGTATTTGGTGTCCAGAAACCCCTACAGTGAGCCCAATCATTCACTAAAGTCAAAAAGAAAACCAGTGACCAAGGTCAGAAAACAATACAAGAATCTAAAGCAGAGAAACATCCTTGTTATTATTTTGTTTTTAATTATGAGGCACAATGCCAGAAAAGTATTAATGTACACCTGCTTTTCTGTTCACACCTTTTTCTTTTGAAGTGTAATTGTCCTAATATCACATTCGCCACACACGACATTGAGTAGCAACAAACCATGTTGTCCACAAAAATGATAGCACACCTTAAAAAACACAAAATAACATAACATTTGTTATTTGATAGGTTTTTCTAGCCCATTTTATAATACCACATTCTGTTTAATAATATATCCATCCATCCATTTTCCAACCCGCTGAATCCGAACACAGGGTCACGGGGGTCTGCTGGAGCCAATCCCAGCCAACACAGGGCACAAGGCAGGAAACAATCCCGGGCAGGGTGCCAACCCACCGCAGGACACACACAAACACACCCACACACCAAGCACACACTAGGGCCAATTTAGAATCGCCAATCCACCTAACCTGCATGTCTTTGGAATGTGGGAGGAAACCGGAGCGCCCGGAGGAAACCCACGCAGACACGGGGAGAACATGCAAACTCCACGCAGGGAGGACCCGGGAATCGAACCCAGGTCCCCAGATCTCCCAACTGCGAGGCAGCAGCACTACCCACTGCGCCACCGTGCCGCCCCTTAATAATATATATATATATATATTAACATGCCTTCCAATGAGGAAGCAGAGCCTGGGGACTCAGAGGTGGGCTCCCCCATCTCTGGGACTGAGGTCACCGAGGTGGTCAAAAAACTCCTTGGTGGCAGGGCCCCGGGGGTGGATGAGATACGCCCGGAGTTCCTCAAGGCTCTGGATGTTGTAGGACTGTCTTGGTTGACACGCCTCTGCAACATCGCATGGACATCAGGGACAGTGCCTCTGGATTGGCAGACCGGGGTGGTAGTCCCCCTCTTTAAGAAGGGGGAATCGGAGGGTGTGTTCCAACTACAGAGGGATCACACTCCTCAGCCTCCCTGGAAAAGTCTATTCAGGGGTCCTGGAGAGGAGGGTCCATCGAATAGTCGAGCCTCGGATTCAGGAGGAACAGTGTGGTTTTCGTCCTGATCGCGGAACAGTGGACCAGCTCTATACCCTTAGCAGGGTCCTGGAGGGTGCATGGGAGTTTGCCCAACCAGTCTACATGTGTTTTGTGGACTTGGAAAAGGCATTCGACCGTGTCCCTCGGGGAATCCTGTGGGGGGTACTCCGAGAGTATGGGGTACCGGCCCCCCTGATAAGGGCTGTTCGGTCCCTGTAAGATCGGTGCCAGAGCTTGGTCCGCATTGCCGGCAGTAAGTCGAACCCGTTTCCAGTGAGAGTTGGACTCCGCCAGGGCTGCCCTTTGTCACCGATTCTGTTCATAACTTTTATGGACAGAATTTCTAGGCGCAGCCAGGGCGTTGAGGGGGTCCGGTTTGGTGGGCTCAGGATTGGGTCACTGCTTTTTGCAGATGATGTTGTCCTGTTTGCTTCATCAGGCCATGATCTTCAGCTCTCTCTGGATCGGTTCGCAGCCGAGTGTGAAGCGGCTGGGATGAGAATCAGCACCTCCAAATCCGAGACCATGGTCCTCAGCCAGAAAAGGGTGGAGTGCCCTCTCAGGGTTGGTAGTGAGATCCTGCCCCAAGTGGAGGAGTTCATGTATCTCGGGGTCTTGTTCACGAGTGAGGGAAGAATGGAGCGTGAGATCGACAGGCGGATCGGTGCGGCATCCGCAGTAATGCGGGCGCTGCATCGGTCTGTCGCGGTGAAAAAGGAGCTGAGCTGCAAGGCGAAGCTCTCAATTTACCAGTCGATCTATGTTCCTACCCTCACCTATGGCCATGAGCTATGGGTAGTGACCGAAAGAACGAGATCGCGAATACAAGCGGCTGAAATGAGTTTCCTCCGCAGGGTGTCTGGGCTTTCCCTTAAAGATAGGGTGAGAAGCTCAGTCATCCGGGAGGAGCTCAGAGTAGAGCCGCTGCTCCTCCGCATCGAGAGGAGTCAGATGAGGTGGCTCGGGCATCTGATCAGAATGCCTCCTGGACGCCTCCCTGGTGAGGTGTTCCGGGCACGTCTAACCGGGAGGAGGCCCCGGGGAAGACCCAGGACACGTTGGAGGGACTATGTCTCTCGACTGGCCTGGGAACGCCTTGGGATTCTCCCGGAAGAACTAGAAGAAGTGGCCGGGGAGAGGGAAGTCTGGGCATCTCTGCTCAAGCTGCTGCCCCCGCGACCCGACCTCGGATAAGCGGGAGACAATGGATGGATGGATGGATGGATATAGATATATATATATATATATATATATATATTAAGGCTGTCAAAGTTAACACGTTAATAACACATTAACGTATTCTAACTTTAACGCCCGTTAAAAAAATTAGTGCTGTTAACGCAGGTTCTTTTTGGCCCTACAAAATTCCCGTAGTTCAAGCTGAGCCTGCAAACCGAATGCCCAATGGCTCACTCAATAAAACTAAGATTGTGTGTAGTTACTGTCAAGCCAAGTTTAGTTATCACCGGAGTACAAACAGCCTACCGGTACAATATCACATGCAAGCCAAACATCCATTTTACACTAATAGCATTAGCCCGGGTAATATGTGACAGACCACGCTCGACAGTGATCGGCAGAAACCAATGGACGTGTCAACCTCCAGCAAATGAACGGTAGCAATTGCTAAATGGATAGCCACAGCATACAGGCCAATTTACATAGTGGAGGACAAAGGTCTGCACGACATAATTCGGATCGCGTCCGACCTAACTTATGAATTACCCTCGAGAGCCACAGTCATAACTAGGATACACAAGCTATATGACTCAGAGAAGGCAAAACTAGCTAAGGAGTTGGAGATCACGGAGATGGTCGCCCTTACTGGTGACTACTGGACATCACTTGGAAATCATAGCTACCTCGGAGTTACAACCCATTATATTGACGAACAGTGGAAACTGCATTCACATGCTTTGACGGTCATGAAAACATCGGAGAGACATAATGCCGAAACATGCGCCAAACATTTTATGGATGTAGCAAAGCAGTGGTACGTTGAGAATAAAATAAGCACACTCAGTACAGAAATTTTATTTCAGCGGCGAGACAGCTGCCTTTCGAACACTTGCCATGCATCGCACACAGCATTCAACATTCTGTCACAGTGTCTCTGTAGAATAGTGCATTTGACAGCGCACTTTCCAGATGCTGAAAGGTGATGGGGCACTTCAGGCACAGTCCATCAAATACTGCAGTACTTCAGAAACAGCAAGTCACACATGGCCTGAAGACTGAGACACTCGTACAAGACGTACCGACTAGATGGAACTCCACTCTGGAGATGGTGAAGCGTGTGGGAAGAAACAAGCAACCATTAAGAGATGCACTTGCCCTACATAAAACTAACGTGGTCATGCCAACAAATGCTTAGCTGGAGAAATTTCAGAAGCTGGAGGCATTGCTCGAACCCTGCAGGTAATACACACTTTTTTTTTCTTCTAGCAATCTTGCACACTGTCATTGAAAATTGTGCGTCTCCATCAATCATTAGTGGGAGTGTGGAGGTGGAGTGTATTTAGAAATGTCTGGAGCACTATAAAGCAGATCCTGTCATTAGCATGGAGGATTGCCCCCTAAAGTGGTGGTCCACACTTGCTCTGGTATACAAAGAGCTAGCTTGCCTTGCTTGCAAGTACTTGGCAACACCTGCCACAACAGTGCCTTGAGACGGGTTGTTTTCACTCTCTGGGCATATTGTGCAGAAAAAGCGAGCTGCCTTGTCCTCTGGAAACATTACCAAACTTGTATGTTTAAGCAACTGCCTTGGTTTAATAAAACATAAATAGTGTATTATTCATAATAATCCAAAAGGCCAACCTGCTGTTTCTGCTGAGAAATTAACTTGGCTAACTATATTAACAAGTTTGAATTATATTCTGTTTATAAAATCCTGTTTCTGGAGTTTTTGTATGGCTTTTGAGTGAGATTCATTAAGCATTATTGAGAAATACATGGAGACTGCAGTATGAGATTACATGTCTTAAATATGTCATCTTTTTTACAATATAAGCCCAAATGTTTGTTTTCTATGTTCAGCATTGCACAGCCCTAGAGTAAGAGTGAATAAAGCCTCCTCACAGATGAAGTTTTGTCTTTATTTCCTCTTGTTCCAGTTACCTGAAGTACATTTATATGCCATTATATTGTGTCCATTCTTCTTAATATGGTCTGATTGTGCTTAAAATCTTTGTGGTAAAATTTCAACATAAAAAAAATAAATTTGAGATTAATCACGATTAATTACACAAAGTCATGCGATTAAACTTTTTGAACGCTTGACAGCACTAATATTGTATACATTGAACTATTTGATATAATCTCTACAAAACCAAGTTTGAGTCCTTGTCTGATTATGAACCATGCAGAGTTTACATGTTCATTCTTTGTCTGTATTAGTTTTCTTCCCATATACAAGAATTATACATGTAAAGTTAACTAGTGACTCTATATTGGTCTGGTAGGAGTAAATAAAGGTGCCCTTTGCTGTACTTTAACTCAGTGGTTCCTGCCATGGACTAAGGGCTCAAGAAATAATTGAATGCATCATGCTTTGCAAAAAAAGATATTGGTAAAATTACAACTCAGACCTCAGCAGCTATTCTAAGCACCGTAATCTTCTGGAAAAAACTATGTAAAACCCATTTATAAAAGCCACTGGTTGAGAAAGAGAGAGAGAAGGAGACAGATAAAGAACTTAATTTGCCCCCGGCGAAGATATGGCTTTTGACTGATACTCTTTAAATATATAAATAGACAGATTGCCAGATAATATATTTTATATATATATATATATATACACACACACACTATAGTCTAAACACACTAGAATGAGTAAAAGAGAAGAAATTAAAAAGAAAGAAAAACTTTGAATTAGGCAGTAAACAATCACAGTACGGCATTATGCATCCATATTGCTGTTGGTATAAAGGAGCTCCAGTAGCTTTTCTTGATACACTTCTGTGGAATAATTTGCTGGTTGAAAGTACTCAGCATGCCACATTGCTTTCACATTGGTAAACATCCTGTCATTTTGATGGGCAGAATTTGTTTTGGTACAGCATGATACGCCTAAAGACCAGTTATTTCATGCACACATAGATTTAAGATATTAATCTCTTATGCAGTTAATAAGTTGAAAGGCATAGAAAAGCTTTGTGTCATGTTGAGAAAAACAGATGGGAGCCCCCATGCCCTGTGAAGAGCCAAGTATTCTTATGTTTTATTTCATCATTTTCTTTATCGTGCTTAATCTTTTATTTGCGGATACATTTTGTTTAAACAGACCAACATCATAAGCATATTAAAATATGAAAAATTATCCCAAGTTGAATTATGTAAAAATAAGAATCTTACTTCTCTGAACAATGAAAGATCAGCTTTTTTTTCTTTTAATAGAAGAAAAGGCATAGCTGTTCCCCTTTGAAAAAGACATGTGTAAAGTCCCAGAGGTGTTTTGGCCAAAGGCAACCTGTTCAGTGTTAAACCAGTATAAGGCTGTGGAGCGCAACACTGAAAATAAAATGAGCATTGACTAAACAAGGCATTATTAATAAACCGGTTTAAATAAGGTTTGGGTTTATGGAGATTACAAATGGTGTGGTTTTTGGAAAACCACACCATTGGAAATGCAATGCACTGCAATTCATAGATTTTTAATGATATTAGATTAGATTAACTTTATTAATCCCAATGGGAAATTCACATGTATACAGCAGCAGAAACATAAAAAGAAGGATACAGACTCAGAGGACAAATAATACAGCCAATCAATCGATTTGTATTAAATACATAAATAAATACTGTTCAGCTATTTCAAAATGGCATTTCAAAATAAACTTAACAAGCGCCCTGGGAGGAAACATTGAATTAATTGCCTGCAGAAAAGACCCCAAGAGGTGCTTCTTAGCGCACCATGGTGGTATGAGCCTGTGGCTAAAAGTGCTGCAAGACAGCACCTCCTACAATGGATTTTCCATGATGGCATCTAATTTTGCCAACATCCTCTTTTGTACAACAGCTTTCAGTGTGTCCAGGGTTCGTCTTGTGATGGCGCAGGCTTTCCTGAGAAGTTTATTTACGTATTTTGTTTCACTGTGCAGCAAAGAACACCATGATAGCTACTATGGACTTGTAGAACATCTCCAGCAGCTTGCTACACACATCAAAACACCTGAGTCCCCTTAGCAAGTACAGTCTGCTCTGGACCTTCTTAAACAGTTCCACTGTGTTGTTAGACCAGTCCAGTTTGTTCTATATATGGGCCCCTAGGTACTTGTATCTCTGCAGCACTTCCACATCCTCCTCCCTGGATGGTGACAGGTCTCAGAGGCTCCTAGGCACATCTGAAGTCCACAACCAGTTGTTTTGTCTTGCTGATGCAGTGTTGCAAGTTGTTGTCCCTGCACCAGAAGACGAAGTCTTCCACAACCTTCCTGTACTCTGACTCGTCTCCATTATTAATGTTGCCATTAAAGAGTTATTGGTGCATTACAAATGCCTTTTGTCAGGTAATAGCATTTTAGGGCATCACAGTACCATTAATAATTATGAAAATTAAAATAAACAAAAAGTAGCAAGTTACTCCAGCCAGAAAGGTAGAAAGTCTTTGAATTAAGGTACACTGTACTTTGGGTTTAAATAGCACATACACTGTACTTTATGTCCCTTCTTACACAGGGTAAAACATTGTTGAAGCATAGTGGTAAGACACTAAGATTTAGGATTAACACAAATTGTCTGTAACAAATAAAAATATTCCACAGTAAACATAAGGTGTATTTTTTCAGACAAAGGAACAAGGCTATGCCCAGAAATGTTTTCTAATTTGTTGCCTTAAAATGCAATACAAAAGAACATTAAAGTACTGAAACAGCACCAAGGACCTTTGTGTAAAATTAAATCTCTCTATTCCTAAACTGGATGTTATTTAAATGTGATTGAGTAATGATCAAGTGAATCTTTAGGAATTCCTTTCAACATTACTTCTATTATACGAGTTTGTTAACACTGCAAAGCAACATGCACATCAACCTACTTTTATACTCTAACATTTGTTAATTACCAGTCTTACTCTGATCATAGATATTGCAAAAATATTTTTGCCATTTAATTTTCAATAGTCTGTACATTACAAAGTATCTAATTTTAACAATGATGCAGAAAAGTATTTAACAGGTATGTGAGAACATACTGTACTGTAAATATACCTTTTTTCAGTTCTGTTGTTTAAAATATAAAAGTAAAACTATTGGAACTACTTGACCTGTATGTAGTTACGCATAATTCTGATATTACAGCAATAACAGGAGCCTGGCTAAATAACAAGGATGGTGATGAGAATAACAAAGAGGGATATAGATTTTTAGGAAGGCTAGACAGAACAGAAAAGAGGCGAGGAGGTGCTGTTTACATCAAGTGGAATTTAAATGCATGTCTTCTTTACTTGGAGGATAAGCAACATTTTACTGAGAATAACTGGATTCATCTGGGAAGCAGTAGGGAAAGAGGACTTAATTTAGGAGTGTGCTATAGACCAGAGTGGCTCCCAACCTGGGGTCCTCAGGGAAATATCATGGGGTCGTCGACGAAATGAGGAAAACACAAAATCATACGAGTTTATTAATTTAAAAGTTGTACATAATATATCATTTTTCTAGTTCACCTTGTATTTTAATAATATCATTGTCACTTCATTAGTATGCTTGCCAATTATGCCCATTAATAAACATGTTTTTCAAAAGCTACTCGAAGGCTACCATAGATGTACACATGCTGCATTGTGGCGTTAATGCAGTTAACAGCAAGCTAGATATAGTGTGTTCAATACTAAAACATAGGTAACGATAGACTATTTTTTAAAAATGAAACACTCTGAAGAAAACCCATCCTGTAGTTCTGTTTTAAATTCATCAAATGAGTCATATTCTAAAGCAAAATCTAAATCTAGAAAGTTTGAACTTCTATACAGAGTTTGGATTTGTGCTGGCTAAGAAAAAATGACAAACTTGATTACTCCAAATGTGTTCTCTGTCAGGAAATTCTGTCAAACGAATGTCTAAAGCAGTCTAAATTGAAAAGTGACTATTTCCCAGACCTGAACAATCGTCGTTTAAATTGGATCAGAAATCAATCTGAACCCAGAACTGAGGAGGATTGTCTTGATTTGAGGTCACAAGAGGAATTAATTGGAATAGCCAATGATGGAAATTTGAAAAAAGCCATCCAATGCCTCTTACAATGTGGAGCAATATACCTCTGTGAGACAGGTTCATCAGCTTTAAAAGTACTGAAAACCAAAAACAAAGCATGTCTAAATGTGGAAAAGGATTTGAAATTGTCCCCTAAGCCAGCTGCAACCCCGAATGGGCAAACTGTGTAAAAACATTCAAGTCCTAGGGTGAGTTTAATATTACTTATTATGAGAAGTCTATTTTTCCATAGTGGAGAGTACTATAAGTTCTTATATTCTCCCCAGTTTAAAAATGATAAGACACAATCGAATGAGTTTTTTCACCGAATTACAAACACCACAGCTAGAAAACACTAAGTCAGAGGAACTGGACAAAACTCTGACACTCTCCTATAAACTCACTCAAATGTGGAAAAGCAGCATGCCATGATGGATTGCCCAGTGGAATTTTATTAAAAATTTTCCTAATACGCTCCACTACTATTAGCAACGTTTATATAAGCTAGGATAATAAAATTATACCTCAAACTTTTCGGCAATCGTAACTTTCCTTCTTTCCAAAGAAAAATAAGGTTTTATTTCAATGTGCATCATACAGACCAATTTCACTTCTGAATAATGATATTAAGATACACTTCAAAGTTCTATCTAGAAGGACTGAGAAAGTGCTTCCCTTTGTAATATCACAATACCAAACCAGATTTATTAAAGGCAGACTCTTAGCTTCTAATCTGTGATGTTTGTTTAATGTAATATATTCACCCATAAAATCTAGCACCCCTGAGATTTTATCTTTAGATGCAGAAAAAGCATTTAGTATGGTTGAATGGGACTACCTATTCACCA
Source organism: Erpetoichthys calabaricus (assembly GCF_900747795.2). Lineage (NCBI taxonomy): Eukaryota > Metazoa > Chordata > Cladistia > Polypteriformes > Polypteridae > Erpetoichthys > Erpetoichthys calabaricus. The sequence continues at coordinate 18,045 of NW_026261639.1, read as the reverse complement.
CACTGCACAAATTTGGGTTCGGCCCAAACATATGTGCATGAATCAAACTACTTTATACTAGTCCAGAAGCCTCTGTTTGTACAGTATTAACATTATTTCAGACTACTTCAAACTAGAACATGGTACTCGACAAGGATGACCCTTATCACCTCTGGTCTTTTTTAATTGCCATTAAACCATCGCTTGTATACTTTTGAAATGCATCAGAGATAAAGGGGATTTTCAAAGAAGGAATCAGAACAGAAAACACTACTATATGCAGATGATATGGTACTGTATATATCTAAACCCACAAATTTCTGTGTCAGCAGTCCTCAATGCACCACAAGAATTTCAAAAGACATATGGACTCAAAATCCATTTGAATAGAATTGTGCTTTTCCACTGTACTCTCTAGCACACAATATTAAACTAGACACCTTCCCCCTATTTTACCAGATCAGTTTTAAATACCTAGGGGTAAACATCACAAGTAAACAAAGATCTTTTTCAACAAAATTTTGATATCTGCATAAAAAAATTAAACAAGATGTGAACAGATGGTCTACCCTCTTTCTCACATTATCAAGGGAGAATGAATACTGTCAAAATGAACATCCTTCCCAATTTTCATTTTTAATTTTAGAGCATCCCTACATACATTAACAAATTGTTAAGAAATTAGACTAAATTATAACCTCATTTATTTGGAATTCCAGCCATCCACACATCCAAAGGGTAACTCTATAATGACACAAATCAGAAGGTAGCCTGGCACTATCTAACAGAATTATTTTTAACTGAGCAGCAAATTTACAAGCTATAAAGATCTAGGCCTCATGCATAATGATGTGCAAAGAGTTCATACTAAAACATAGCGTACAGACAAAACTGGACATGTGATTACGCACAAAAAATCCAGATGCATAAAAATGAGTACACCAAGTTCCACACACACCCCTCTATAAATTACAATGAATGTGAACTTTAATGCACATGCATGCCCTTACAGCTCCACCCTGACTCCTCCCAGAATTTTACATATTTGAATATGCAAATCAATATAAATAGCCCCTTCCGTTTGGTGTTTTGTTAAAAGAAAATGGCAAAGCATGTGGGGAAAAAAAAAAAAATTTCAGCAAATACAAAGTGAAGGCAAGGAAAAAGGTACTATTTGTTGTTGGCTGAAGCACTGGTATAAGCAAAAAATAATAATTTATGGAGTGATAAGGTGTGGTGGAAACACTTGACAGTTCAAGTTCAGAAATCGCACAGGGCCTGAAATAAAAAAAGAAGTGGTCAGATATCAAAGTCAATGTGAAAAGTGAGTGTATTATTTCTGTTTCAGACATTATATAAAAGATGGCCCTCATGCCAAGGATGCTACTCCAGGTGCTACTATGCCCCATACATCTTCAGATGCTGGTTGTGCACACACCTCTACCTCAAAAACCACTGGACGACCATCTGGCTGTGTGCTGAAAGACACTGTTCTGGAGTTACAAAATGAAATAGTGGATGTTGTAAGAGATGTGGCCAATGAACTAAGGAATATAAGGGTTGTACTATGTGGTATTGACCACAAATTAATTGAGCTGGTTAAAAAATAAATGTTGCATCTGATTATCTGTTTTTACATTCTGCTAATTACACTGAAACAAAGGTATGGGCAAGCCACGATTGTGTGCCACATTATGCAGAACGCTACATGCTTGCACAATGCAGCACACTTTCTGTGGATTATAGAGCAGCACATTAAGAGAGCGGAAATGCTTTCTATTCACATAAACAAAATTCATTCTCTGAAGGCGCCTTTATAATGTAGCATCTGCACCAAGCACCACAACGGATTGATTCTTTATTCTTTACACATGCTCTTTGAGGTGACCTCACTATCCTTAATTGGACTGTTTGCCTTTTGCCACACTAGTTGGAAAAGCACTTGCGACTGTGCGGAGTTGCTGTATTTATAGGCTGTCCCTAATTGTCCATCACAGACAAACAGACAGACACGTGCACGAGAGAGAGAGAGGGGGGGGGGGGGGGGGGGGGGGGGGTCGGGGCAGGCCTGGCCACATAAGGCCGAGAAGGCAGTTAAAGAATGCACCAGGCTTGTTTTTAAAGAGGCTGATTTGAGCATTGTTTTAACCTCGTATTTAATGAAGACTTTTTTTCTATTGGATTTTAACCTCCACTTCTGTTTACAGCGATCGGTTTGTAGCGTGCATTGTTGCAATGTTACTTTTCTTGGTTGTTTATTAAATTACGGATTTTTCAAATGTTCATGTTTTCCCTGTGCTTAAAACTCATTAAAAAAGTGTTTACAGTGATCGGTTCGTAAGGATATAGCGTGAATTCTTGCAATGTTACTTTTCTCTGTTCAAGATGTTCTCAGTGTTATTCAATGTTTTTACATTTAGTTTACTATTATGCTGTGCATTCTATGGTGTAATTAACTATTTTTGTGCTTAAAAATCTTAAAAAATTATATTTACATACAGTTCATACGGTCTGGAACGGATAAATTGTATTTACTTACAATCCTATGAGGGAAATAACTTCAAGGTTCCACTGTATATACCGGTATACACACACACATACATTGTGTATATATATATTAGTCGTACATGGCTGGGGGTCAGACCCGGCCGGGACGCCTAAAAGGACTAGGTGGTGGCTTTATTTGTCCTCTGGGCCATGAGGGGGCAACCGCCCTGGAGCAGAAGAGGCCCATGGAAGGAGAGCAGGGAGGCTCAAGACCGTTGGGGCCTCTGGTCACCGCCAGGGGGCGCCCCGAGCTTCATGGAGCCCGGGACTTATTTACTTCTGCCACACCAATGGAGGACGATCCTTCCAGGGTCACCCGGAGTGCTTCCGGGTGCTCTCCTGACGCTTCCGCCACACCAGGACGTGACGTCATGGAGAGTTGCTGGAGCTCATCCGGGTGAGGAATAAGAGGGGCCACCTCCCTCCAATCAAGGAGCTGGAGGCGGGAGCAGGAGCAGGAGGAAGCTCCTGGAGAGAAAGTGCAGGTGGCCCAGGGACAAGGAGACAGAAGGCCCAGGAGAAGGGAGACTGGGGCTAGAAGCATTGTGGGAGTTGTGTGGGACTGACTTGTGTGTGTTGAGAAGAGAATAAAAGGTATTCTGGATAAAGATGTGGTCTCCGACTGGTGGTGCCCGGGCAATTATCACTATATATATATATATATATATATATATATATATATATATATATATATATATATATATATATATATATTACACACACATATACCCAAACATACAACCAAAGTCATTAAGAACTATCTTCGGTGTAAAGAAGAACAAGAAGTCCTGGAAGTGATGGTATGGCCCCCACAGAGCCCTGATCTCAACATCATCGAGTGTGTCTGGGATTACATGAAGAGACAGAAGGATGTGAGGAAGCCTACATCCACAGAAGATCTGTGGTTAGTTCTCCAAGATGTCTGGAACAACCTACCAGCCGAGTTCCTTCAAAAACTGTGTGCAGGTCTACCTAGAAGAATTGATGCTGTTTTGAAGGCATAGGGTGGTCACACCACATATTGATTTGATTTAGATTTCTTTTGTTCATTCACTGCATTTTGTTGATCGATGAAAATGATTAACACTTCCATTTTTGAAGCATTCTTTGTTTACATACTTTTTTTTAATATATTATATATATTATATATTATATATACTAGCTGATTACCCAGTGGCTTCGCTCACTTAGTGCAAGGGAAAAAAATTAAAATGTAGTATTTATAAAATAAGTTTGTTAATTGCCAATTTTATTTTTCAACAAATAAACAGCACTTGCAATAACATAGAAATCAATATAAACAACAGTATTAACATCATTATCATATGAGAATATCAAGTAATATATAAGAAGCACATTGCATATAAAATAAATTATTAAACAGTAAAATCTTCTTCTATAATACGCTACCGTGGCTGTTCGTTTGTCCAGGATTTTAAATCACCCGTAGCTCGCAAACCGTTTCACCTATTGACTTGAAATTTGGTACACATATACTACGTGATGTCTTCTATCTGCTTTTGGGGTGATGATTTTATTACTCTTTTTATCTTTATTTTATTTTATTGTAAAATCAACTCTCGGCAGCGTGCAGCAGGGCGGCTGTGTGGCGGATGCGTATGGGTGCCATTCTCATTCCCTACCACCTTCGCTAATCATTCTTGAGGCAGGCTGAAGACTTAAGTGCCAGATTAAGTGAAAGGTTAAAGAAAACGTACTAAGTAATTGCAACACAAACACTGACTTTATCAGTTTTAATGAGAAAAGATGCCAACGAAAGAGAAGCAGTGGGCCCCTAGGGTGGAGTAAAGAAGAGCTGCTCAGGAAACAGAAAGCTCATCAACCTCTGAGCAAAAGAATGCTAAACGTACAGAGAAAGAGGATGAATACTATGAATGCTCAAGTCAAGTGTATTCACTGCATGTTATCGTGCAGTGCGCCGTTACTGGTATTTTGATAAAAGAATTTGAACAACATATAAGAAGCGTATAAATTATTAAACAGTAAAACATTAACATTTAAGAAGTAAAGATACACTGAGTATACTACTGCAGTGCTTTCGGGTATACTACATTTTTTTGTTTGCCCATTACGTGCATAAATGTATACATTTTTTGGTGTACCTAGCCGAGAACATGCGACATAACTGACCGTGGAAGAAGCATGTATTTTTAAACACGCGTTGAGTTCATCCACTGGTGTCCCTCATGGAATAACTGGTAATGTTTGACGAAAATCTCTTGCGAGTTAAAACGATAGTACCTCCCATTATTTTTGGTAGGATCTCTGAGATCTTGCATTGTTCGGTTCAAGGCTTCATAAGCTCTTTTTTGTGCCATGGTGCACTCATCCCAAACTATTATCTTTGAATGTTGCAAGACTTTTGCCTTTCCAGAGTCCTTGCGTATGTTGCAAATTGGATTTTCGTAGTGAGCGAGGTTTAATGGTAATTGCAATGCCGAATGTGCTGTACGGCCTCCATCTAATAATGTAGAAGCGATTCCCCATGACGCTACAGCCAGAGCTATGTCACCATTCGCTCTCTCGGCAAGAATCAGGTTTATTAAGAATGTTTTTCCTGTGGTCATACGTAATTTCCGTTTCAAACACGAAAAGATATATATATATATATATATATATATATATATATATATATATATATATATATATATACATACATATATATATATATATACATATATATATACATATACACACACATATACATATATATTCACATACATACATACATACATACACACACACACACACACACACACATTGTCAAACACATGCGCATGGGAGGCAGCTAAAGGGCTTGAGTAAGGGCAGTTCTGAGTCATACCGGGATGTGGCAGAGTGCACTGACTCTTTTTCTCCCTTTCCTGTAGACCATTCACGGGAGAATCCACCTAGCCCTCTTGACGTCACTTCCGGGACCGAGCCTATGGAAGGAGACCTTGCCGGCTCTGGCCCCTGTGAGGTCACGTCCAGGCTCGAACCTATGGCTGAAGACCTTCATGAGCCCGACCCCTTTGATCTCACTTCCTGTCTTCCCCTTTAAAAGCCTCCACCTTTTCCCTATTCCCTCAGTTCTGTTTTGGACTCGGTTTTGTGCAAAGCAGTGCTATCACGTAAACGACGATTTGCAGCCAGGAAACCAAATATACGGGTGGCTGCCCCAAACCTTGCTATGGCTCTTTGTAGCTTTTGTGACACTGGCGTAGTCAGCAGGATGGAGAAGTCCCAGAAGAGAAGGGGACAGGACCTGCAATGTAACCAGGTGGGAGCGTACTGGGGCCAAGTTTTCAGGCGGGGAGGGTGTCCCGTGGTTCGGCAAGACCCGGTACAGGCTCTGCTCCCGGCACACTTAACTAGGCAACCTAGAGAGGCCAGGGAGTGTGCCGAGAGGGGCTCACAGAGTTGGGCTACTCCCGGAGGGGGAGGCAAAAGGGGCTTACTATGCTCTCTCTGAGGAGAGTGCCTGCCTCCCTGTGAAACCAGAGCCCCAAGTACCACCTAGGGTGCCCCAGACTGGCAGGTGAGAAAAATAAAAAACTGGAGGTTGGACCCAGAAGCGGCCGGACACACAGACAAGTCTGGTCCTTCTGGGCAATGGCAGGGCAGTGGTTACGGCCGTCTGAGAACAAGCCCTGCCAAATAATAGAGCAGGTAGCCTGCTATCTGCTCCTGAAAGCGCTTCCCCATGGCTTCACCCAGCCGGTCTGGGGTAAGCATTTTAAGAATATGGCAGAGCTCATACAGCTTCTGGAGACACAAAGGACGGCCTCACAATCTGAGGGAGCAGAACCGTACCTTTGTCGAACTCAGCCAGAGTACATCCCAAAACCTAGCCCCACCCCCGTACAACCTGGAGCTTGTGCCGGCGTCCCAGGAGTCACGGCCGCGCAAACCGCTTGGAAGAGAAGAAGGATGCAGGTGGAGGGATTGGTGTGCACTGACTAACCCGTTGGCGGTCCCACACACAGGCATGGTGATCGTAAACGGGTATAAGACTCAGCTTTATTCGATTCCGGCAGCAACATTACCATTGTTGCCCTCCGGTTTGTGCTGCCACAACAGTGGTTGAAATTTAAGACCAGTAGAAGAAATCCGCAGGTACAGGTCCGCCATCTGTGTCATCAGTTGCGGAGGATCGGTAAAAAAAATTAACCATGGCGGTCCTCCCAAATCCACCACACCTGGTGATACTGGGGCGGGACTGGTCTGAAATTAAAAGCGGTGAGACACATACCACTTATGGGTTTAACTTAGGCCTAGTTATAGACGGGGATGAGCCGTCTCAAGCTGCCTCCACGCCGTGTAATCAGCCGGCAGAGAGAGAGAGGAAGCGGTGTCCCTGAGTGACGTGGCAAATCCCGGTCCGTCGCATCCCGATACGTCATCCACGACTTCTACTGTATGTATATGTATGTGCATATGTGTATATACACACATACACACAGTATACACAGTGGAACCTCGGGTCACAAACGTCTCGGACCATGTACAAATCAGGTTACGACCAAAAAGTTTGCCAAACTTTTGCATCTGTTCACGACCACACATTTGGGTGATGAACAAGCCAGTTTCCCTTCTGATTCGTACGCGCGATGATTTCTGAACGTGTTCAGTCTCTCCCTGTGCAGCGAGCGCGTGAGAGAGAGAGCGCGAGCGAGCGTATATATATTTGCATACAGCTCGTACGGTCTGGAATGGATTAATTGTATTTATATACAATCCTATGGGGGAAATTACTTCGGGTCACAACCAAATCGGGTTGCGAGCAGAGTTTTGGAACAAATTACGGTCGTGACCCGAGGTTCCACTGTATATATGTGTGTATGTATATATATATATATATATATATATATATATATATATATATATATATATATATATATATATATATATATATATGTGTGTGTGTGTGTGTGTATCCTCTTTAATAAAACCTCTGTGTGCGTCCAGGTGTCCATGTGTGTGTGTCTTCTGGTGAAGTGCGCAGGCGCGGGGCACAGTGCGATGCTTCAAAGGCCGCCTGACGTGTCACACAAGACAGACAGGGTGGGACCTATAAAATATCGTGCGGCTGATCCAATCAGATTTCGGTAAATGAGGTAAGACCTAAAACATAAGGCACGAAAAATCCAATCTGGTACTGAGATGTGGAGACCAGCTTCCCCAAACAGGTGGGGTTAGTGTTTGTTGTTGTGCAAGTGTTCACTCTGAGGATGTCAGATTTGCAATTAAGAAGCTTGGCCCGGTAAAGTGTAAAGTGTCAGTCATTGAAGGGGTTTTCCGAAATAAGCGAATTTTCATGATATTACAATAGGATGACTTTTAAAAGTAGATTTATTTTCGCGCACATAAAATCTGTTGCTGGGGAGACGCCACACATACAATAATCAGCTGCACGGGGGGCATAGTGCAATTCTTCAAAGGCCGCCTGACGCGTCACACAAGACAGAGAGGCCAGGACCTATAAAATATTGCGCAGCTGATCCAATCAGATTTCGGTAAATGAGGTAAGATCTAAAACATAAGGCACGGAAAATCCAATCTGATACTGAGATGCGGAGACCAGCTTCCCCAAAGAGGTGGGATTAGTGTTTGTTGTTGTGCAAGTGTTCACTCTGAGGATGTTGGATTTACAGAAATACAAACCAGTATTACTGCGAGAGAAAATTAAAGGCACACAATACAGAGACACATATTACAGCCACATACAAGCCAGTATTACTGTAACAGAAAATATTACTGACGTACAAGCCTATATTACTGTGACTATCTACTAACAACATGACACCCAAAAAAAAGGACACATCAAGTAGGACAAAAGACAAAGACAATCAAATCCTATATAAGCAACATCTCCTGGAAGAATGGTCAGCTCAGCAAGTAAACATCAACAAAAGAAAGACTGAAAGACAAAGAAAAATACGAGCAAATAGATAGCATTTACTTGCCAGAACCAGTATTCAGCCACGGTCAGTTATATGTTGCATTATCAAGAGTTAGAAGTTTTCAAAATGTTGTTGTCAAGGGTGTTGATGGTCCTGAACAAGGCAAACTTTTGCCAAACTCAGGCAGAATATTTACAAGAAATGTTGTCTATAATGAAATTTTTCTATATTACAGATTGTTACAAACTTTTACACTAAGGCAATGTTAATTATACTTACTGTATTGTCATATACGTTTCTATTTTATTTTTTATTATTTTACTTTAGGCTTCTTGCAAAAATATTTTTGACAAAAAAAAAATTAAGACAAGAAACAGAATGAGGTCAAGGTCCCTTGCCATTTAATATAGACTGTTCCTACTAATGTTTATGCGCTACTGTTCAGCGTCCATTATTGTAACGGGGTTACATGTCTAGTATATATATATATATTGTTACAAGTGGAAGGGGGACAGACCCAGCCGGGATGACTGGAAGGACCTGGAGGTGGCGTATTTGTCCTCCGGGCCACGAGGGGGCAACTGTCCTGGATCGGGAGAGGACCCAGGAGGCTCAAGCCCGTTGGGGCCCGTGGCCACCGCCAGGGGCGCCCAGAGCCTCAGAGAGCCCAGGAGGCATTCACTTCTGCCACACCCGGGAAGATGGATGAGGAGCCTTCCAGGGACACCCGGAGTGTTTCCAGGTGCAAGGGCAGTAATTCTGCCACACCAGAAGTGCTGCCGGAAGAATGTCATCAGGCACCTGACGCACATCCGGGTGAGAATAAAAGGGGCCGCCTCCCTACACTCGGGGAGCTAGAGTCGGGAGTGGGAGCAGGATGAGGCTCCTGTGGAGAGAGGAAATGCGGCCCATGGACATTTGAAGAGATGCCCGTGTACAAGGTGATTAGTGCTGGGAGCACAGTGTGCTGTGCGGGACTGTGTTGTACAAGAACTGTGAATAAACGTGTGTGCTTTTGTATAAAGATGTGGTGTCAGTCTGGTGGTGCTCGGGCATGTTTCACTATATATATATATATATATATATATATATATATATATATATATATATATATATATATATATATATATTATATATACATACACACACACACACACACCCACAGTGGACCCTTGACTTACAAACTCAATTCGTTCGCGAGGGCTGCTTGTAACTCAAGTTGGTTGTAAGTCAAGATTATTTTTCCCATAAGAAATAATGGAAATGCCCTTAATGTGTTCCGAACCTCCCACAGCAACACTTACTTAACTTTTTTTTTTAATAAAAAAGTGTTGTATAATGTGCATAATTTACCAAAACAACAATAATTTTTCTAATGTACTAACCAAAAAGTTATAAAAAGTGCCTAGCCTACCAGAAACAACAATTTCATACTGTACTCACCATTTAAGTTGACATCTTTGGCTTGCAGGAAGAAAGGAGGAGGAGAATGAAGGTGGTTATTGTTTGGAAGGAGCTTCCTTATACAAATCTGTTCTTTGTAAAATTGTTGCGATGGTGGATTTCGACATGCTGTACATATTAGCGAGATCGGTCACACGAATGCCACTCTCATATTTCCACACAATTTCCTTCTTCATTTCGATTGTGATCGCTTTCTTTACCTTTGTGACCTTCTCTTCCTTCCTTAGCAATTATCAAAATAAATTATATAAATCACTGCACTGACTGAAATTACGTCCACAAACATGTATCTGGGCTCCGACTGACGCTTACAAACGTTCTCGGCTGTTTGTTTACAATCGCACAAGTGGATACATGTGACCGCATTCGGGTCGTAGCGCAAGAAGTCAGTAGTAATTCAAAACAAAAATTTTGGTTGTAAACCAAGTTGTTCGCATGTCAGGCTGGTCGTATATCAAGGGTCGACTATATATATATTTATTTGCAGCTGGAGATCCACAAAGGGAGAAAATGAATTACGTATCATAAAGTAGTTTTTATTCCTAAGTTTTCAGCCCCTACATAGTGGAGGGGTGGGGGGGTTATGAGAACGGCATCAACAGACATTTGGACATAAATCCAGCATATGCAAACTTAAGAAGACCATGTTCATAATAAATAAAATCTTTACAACCAATAACCACCCCCCCCCGTTCACACTGACTTAGCACCCCCCCCCCAACTATGTAATTTTTGCTATATATTGCCTTTGATTCTTATAAGTCTAAGCATTATCCTCTAATGAAGGCCCCTGGTAGGGGCTGAAAGCTCAGGAATAAAAACTACTTAATGATATGTGATTAATTTTCTCCCTTTGTGGATCTCCAGCTGCAAATATGCAAACCGTATCACAGACCTTCTCTTCCACACATATATGTATGTGTGTGTATATTATATTATATTATATCTACATACCGTCAAATAAACAAACTACACGCCGTGGCGCAGCTTAAGAGGCTTTGCTTCTGATGCTGACGTCCGAGGTTTGATTTCCGAGAGGGGGTGCAGTGAGTGTGTACACCTGATGAGCCCAGAATTAGGGTGAAACACATGTTGTGTACTCTTTGCAGTAAAAACTTTGCTCTCTCTCTCTCTCTATATATATATATATATATATATATATATATATATATATATGTGTGTGTGTGTGTGTGTGTGTGTATGTATTGTGAGAAATGGCCGGTCGTTCATCCCGGTCAATACCCTCAGGCCGCTAGATGGAGCCCTCCCCGTAGCATGGAAGTGCCCCAAAGACCAGCAGGGAATCCTGGACAATGGAGTTTTTATTCCCGACCCTGCTGGACACCATGGGGCCCACCAGAGGACGCTGCAGGGAGGCTCAAGGACTTACATGTGCCCTATAACCCGGAAGTGCGTCTTAATTACTGCGACAGAGGAAACGACGTACTTCCGGGATGAAGAAGGAGAGTTTTCATCAGACCCGGAAGTGCTAACGAGTTACATGGACAAGGGTTCAGAAGCACTTCCTGGTCATGGACTATAAAAGACTGTGGGAAACCCAGACGAGGGAGCTGAGCTGGGAGGAAGGGTGGCTAAGTGTCTGGGAGTGGAGGATTGAGTATTGGTGATTGATTATCGTATATTGTATGAGTAGTGTGGAGTGGAGGTTGCTTAGTCCACTTTATTAGTATAAAATAAATAAGTCTTGGACTTTTACCTGGTGTTTGACGTGGTACCTGAGGGTTCAAGGGAGCAATAGCGCCCCCTACTGTTACACTATATATATATATCGACCGAAAGCCGCCCAGTGATTTCTGTTATTCCGTATTGGCAGCATTTCATTAAAGGGCGATCAGTTTCATCAAGGACATTAGTCCTGTTTGCTGAAAGGATGATGTTATTGAGGAAAACACTGGAATAGCGCTGTTTCTTCTGAATGTTTATCTGTGATCAGGGATCAGAATGATCAGATTATCCCTACTTCACAAATAACGGGTGTTTAACTGTTTTTATTGTAAAACTGACAAAACCACACACATGCATACATACAAACGACGCATGCACGCACGCACACACACACACACACACACACACACACACAATCAAACTCACAAATCGTGGTTCGCACACACTGCTGATTAAGTGTGTGTGTCAGGGGTGATCATCAAGAGACGCAGGTTTATCATTGACCAAAAACCGCCCGGTGATTTTTGTTATTCCGTATTGACAGCATTTCATTAAAGGGTGATCTGTTTCAGCAAGGACATTAGTCCTGTTTGAAAGGATGTTATGGAGGAAAACACTGGAATAGCGCTGTTTCTTCTGAATGTTCATCAGTGATCATAATGATCAGAATATCCCTGCTTCACAAATAACGGGTGTTTAACTGTTTTTATAGTAAAACTGACAAAACCACATACATGCACACACACACACGCACACCCACACTCAAACTCACAAATTGTGGGTCGCACACACTACTGATTAAGTGTATCTGTCAGGGGCGATCATTTTTTTCACCCCATAAAACGTTAGTTCATCATAGATAGAAAGCAGCGCAGTGATTTCTATTATTCTTTATTGACAGCATTTCATTTAAAGATGATTCATGTCAAGAAGGACAAAGAGTCTCTTATTTTGACAAGACTTTTTTTTTTTTTTTTGGCCTTAGCACTCACACATGCACGCACTGATACAAGAAGAGAATATGTTAACTGGCCTATCTGAACGAACTTATAGTGCTTACGCCTAAAAAAAAGATCATCCTGTGCATATATATATATATATATATATATATATATATATATATATATATATATATATACTGTATATATATATGTACTAGTAAAATACCGCTTTAAAATTTTTATTAAGAAGAAAAGCAAACCTTTTTAAATTGAGGGAAAATATACCAATAATTATTTGTTAAGGATGTCTTTGTATACCACGTTGTCAGTTCGGCCCTCCGGTTGTAATATGACCAAGCTGTGCACTGAGCTTACTCTTGAGCATGCAACGTATAGTTGGCCACGTGAAAAGCAATCTTGCCTCAAATCAATGGCAACCTTTTTTAGGGTCTGTCCCTGAGACTTATTAATTGTCATTGCGAAGCAGAGCCTTACTGGAAATTGGAGGTGTTTGAATTGAAA
>NW_026261638.1:0-40451 GCF_900747795.2 Erpetoichthys calabaricus | reverse complement strand
GTTTGTGTGTGTGTGTATGAGTATGCAGACGCTGCTTCAAAGTTAGGCACACTTTTGCAATTGCTTTACGATTAGTAATGGCATTTCCATGTCTGATTTCTCTCAAGTCTGATCTCAGTCGGTCCTGAACTATAAGATGCCCACTCTGTAGTCTGGTGCCAACCTTGCCACTACACGGGGTGTCACCGCAGTTCCCCCCCCCCCCCCCCCCCCCCGAGTGATTCTTCTCTAGTTTTGCATTTTGTTAGTGTCCTTGTCACTACTGGTAGCATGAGCTGGTACCTGCAGCTGAATTCAAGTAGCACAGGTAGTCCAGCTCTTCCAGGATGGCACATCCACATGTGCCTTCGCAAGAAGGTTTGCTATGTCTTCCAACACAGTCTCAAAGCATGGAGGAGATACCAGGAGACAGGCCATTACACAAGGAGAGCTGGGACAGGGCAGTAGAAAATAGAAAGGCATCAACCCAGCAGCAGGAGTAGTATCTGCTCTTTTGTGTAAGGAGGAACTGAAGGAGCACTGCCAGAGCCCTACAAAATGACCTCCAGCTGGCTACTGTGAATTTCCCATTGGGATTAATAAAGTATCTATCTATTTATCTATCTACTGGATTGCATGTTTCTAACCAAACACTCAGAAACAGACTACCATGGTGGCATGAGCACTCGACATTCTCTAGTGGGACCTGTGCACACAGCCCATCACCGTGCATCACAATTGGCAGCTTCGCCATCAATGCCCTGTTCTCTTCACAGATGAGAGCAGGTTCACACTGAACACATGTGACAGACATGAAAGACTCTGGAGATGCCATGGTGAACAATATGCACCCTGCAACATCATCCAGCATGACCAGATTGATGATGGGTCACTGAGGGTCGGGGGGAAGGCATATCCTTGGAGAGTCGCACAGACCTCCACATGCAAGGCAACGGTACCCTGACTGCTGTTAAGTACCAGGATGAAATCCACAGAGCCATTGTCAGACCTTACACGGATGCAGTGGGCCCTGGGTTACTCTGGTGTAAGACAATGGCCAACATCATGTGGCTAGAGTGTGTAGGCAGTTCCTGCATGATAAAGGCATTGATGCCACTGAACGGCCCAAACATTCAGCAGACCTAAATCCAATTGAGAACCTCTGGGACGTTATGTATAAGTGCACCAGACACTGCTAAGTAGCACCACAGACTGTCCAGGAGCTCACTGAACCCTGATCCAGATCTGGGAGGAGATCCCAACCAGAAACCATCTATCATCTCATCAGGAGCATACTAAGGCGTTGTCGGCAGCGCATATAGGCATATGGAGGCCATACACACTACAGAGTCACATTATGAGTTGCCGTGATTAAATTCACGCAAGTTGGATCAGCCTGTGATTTCAATTTTTGATTCTGGCGTTTGATGTGACATTAAATCCGTAATTTTGGTTTCCATTGACTGTTATTATGTTGTTACATTATTTTGTTCTCAACGAGTTGCATAGCATTAAACTAAATACAAGTAAATATTGTATTATACTTACCTGGAACCAAGAAAACTTGTTGGCAGGAAGATCCAAACACAACTTGAGCATCTGGTGCTGAAGAACAGGAGGTACTACATATCTCCTGATATTTTCAGTAAAAATGCCTAAAAATTACAGATGGAAAAAAACATATTCACAATTTCAGAAGTCAAACAATCAGGTTTTTGACAGGACAGGTAAGAACAGTATATTTTCAGATAGGTACTGATTTAAAATCCATTTTATGGAGGACCGATCAGAAAAGTGTTTACCTTGCAGACCAATGCAGAATGAACCTTGTGAGCTGTGTGGTTTTCCTAATTGTGGAACAAACAAGCAAGATTTCTGGCTCTCTCAGACCTGTAACTTCTTCTGTAAGAGGCTCCTCTGTCCTCCACTCGTTACCTGTATTAATGGCACCTGTTTGAACTCGTTATCCATATAAAAGACACCTGTCCACAACCTCAAACAGTCACACTCCAAACTCCACTATGGCCAAGACCAAAGAGCTGTCAAAGGACACCAGAAACAAAATTGTAGACCTGCACCAGGCTGGGAAGACTGAATCTGCAAAAGGTAAGCAGCTTGGTGTGAAGAAATCAACTGTGGGAACAATTATTAGAAAATGGAAGACATACAAGACCACTGATAATCTCCCTCGATCTGGGGCTCCACGCAAGATCTCACCCCGTGGGGTCAAAATGATCACAAGAACGGTGAGCAAAAATCCCAGAACCACACAGGGGGACCTAGTGAATGACCTGCAGAAAGCTGGGACCAAAGTATCAAAGGCTACCATCAGTAACACACTACGCCGCCAGGGACTCAAATCCTGAAGTGTCAGACGTGCCACCCTGCTTAAGCCAGTACATGTGCAGGCCCGTCTGAAGTTTGCTAGAGAGCATTTGGATGATCCAGAAGAGGATTGGGAGAATGTCATATGGTCAGATGAAATCAAAATAGAACTTTTTAGTAAAAACTCTACTTGTCGTGTTTGGAGGAGAAAGAATGCTGAGTTGCATCCAAAGAACACTACACCTACTGTAAGCATGGGGGTGGAAACATCATGCTTTGGGGCTGTTTTTCTGCAAAGGGACCAGGACGACTGATCCGTGTAAAGGAAAGAATGAATGGGGCCATGTATCATCAGATTTTGAGTGAAAACCTCCTTCCATCAGCAAGGGCATTGAAGATGAAACGTGGCTGGGTCTTTCAGCATGACAATGATCCCAAACACACCACCCGGGTAACGAAGGAGTGGCTTCGTAAGAAGCATTTCAAGGTCCTGGAGTGGCCTGGCCAGTCTGCAGATCTCAACCCCATAGAAAATCTTTGGAGGGAGTTGAAAGTCTGTGTTGCCCAGCGACAGCCCCAAAACATCACTGCTCTAGAGGCGATCTGCATGGAGGAATGGGCCAAAATACCAGCAACAGTGTGTGAAAACCTTTTGAAGACTTACAGAAAACGTTTGACCTCTGTCATTGCCAACAAAGGGTATATAACAAAGTATTGAGATGAACTTATGTTATTGACCAAATACTTTTTTTCCACCATAATTTGCAAATAAATTCTTCAAAAATCAGACAATGTGATTTTCTGGATTTTTTTTTCTCATTTTGTCTCTCATAGTTGAGGTATACCTATGATGAAAATTACAGGCCTCTCTCATCTTTTTAAGTGGGAGAACTTGCACAATTGGTGGCTGACTAAATACTTTTTTGCATCCCTGTATATATGTATATATGTGTACCGAGACATTCGTAAACCGAGGTTCCATTGTATATATATTATAAATATATAATTGCAACACTTTTTTTTGAGAAATTGTTAAGGTGCAAGATCTAAATGTTTCCAAAAAGGAGGATGCCTCGTACCAAACAGTGTAATTTTTTAATGCTACGACACCGAAAAATGACCTCTAAACTTGGTACAATTATAGCTGACAGATTGGGGAATTTGGAGAGAAGATTCTAAAAGGCAAATTTTTTGTTTTAATTTGTTGATATTGGTATGAAACTAAGTTTTTTAGTCATATATAAAAGACTTTCTTTAAGAATTTGGAAGTGCTATACTCACTACCCTTCAGTCATTTGAAGCTCCTTTATTACATAAGCAGAATAATAGCTGTTCATTTTTGTGTATAAAATTTAGGAGGAATAATGCCAAAAAACCCATAAGGCATAAGGTGTTAAGATTTACAAATAACCCAGTGTATAATCCATTGAGAATTGATGGCTGAAAAATGTAGGAGACTTGAAATTCATGATGTTCTAGCAAGTGCTGTAAAAGCAGTAAACTTTATTAAAAGTCGCACTGTTTAATTCAAGGCTGTTTCCAATTTTATGTAAAGAAATGGGATCAACTCACAGAAAGGTGCTTTTGCATACAGGTTCGCCAACTTTCTTCAGGATGAGTTTTAAGTAAACTTTATGAACTTTAAGAAGTATTATCTACATTTCCTATTAATATGCTGGATTTGGCTGGTAATTTCTGGAAACTTGTGGGTTATGCATCCATTTTTACACAATGAAAATTTCAACGTATTACTTTTAGAGCAATAGCAACTTATTAAGAGATGAGTAGTGTGATAAGTATCAGCCCCAACATTAATGTGACAACTTTCCAGATTCAAAAATCATGAAAAATATCCAGCACTAGATGAAAAAGCACTTAATACTAGAATCCCTGAAGCCTATGAAAAAAAAACTGTGAAGACTTTAGTCCAAATATCAAATAAACAAGTGCACTTTTATTAATTCAAATCAATTATTTGAAAACACTATGTCATTTGAACATAACTTGTCATTTGAACATGCTTTTTTTTCTTCTATTCTCTTGCCCATACTGTAAGAAGTCTGTCTGCATTTTCGGTACTATGCACCATAGTGCGGAGTACATAACGTTGTATGGGGTTTTCAAATAGTGACGTTTTCATGTATGAATGTATGTGTGTGTGCAAGAGAGAGGCAGAGACAGATTTGATCTCATTCAAGAGTTTACGTGAATATAAAATAAACAGTTTCACAAAGGTATAATGAAACAAGTGTGCTTTTATTCAAGAATTAATCAGAATAACAAAAACTTCAAGTGACAACAAGATTTCCAGCATTTCTGTGTCCGCTTACACCCCTTCAGCGATATCTTTTACAGGTAGCAAAACTTTACCCCGGCTGTTACAGACTGAACACAAAGGCTTCTTCTTTTTGGGCGCATACACCACCAGCATGACACTGCCAGATCTAAACACTAGTGTGGTGAATTGCTCGCGTACTAAAGTGACTATAGCTACAGGTGGAAGTCCCATTTTACTTATGGTGCCAAGCAGAGTTGCGTTGCGGTGCAGCAGTCTATTAGCCAGTGAAAGCACTGTGAAGAAGCTGTCTGTTGTTATGGTTCTGCCTTTGTCCAGTCCGATAGTGGCCACGGGACATCGTATCTTTGATTGCCGGTACAACAAATAGTTCTGACTAGGCATCAATCACAGTACCAACTGAGGTCATCATTGTTCTTGTGAAAAGAATGGAGATAAATGGCATCAACTCAGAGAGAGAGGCGCAAGTTCATTGTACAATATGAACATCACTGAGACAATAAAAAAAAAAAAGCGCAAACTTTTACAAGTAGCCAAAATTTACACCGGATGTTACAGACTAAAATCAAATGTGTGCTTTTATTATATTATAGAATAATAATAATAGCAGCTCACTACTCAAAACACAGAGCGCCGGGATTCGAACCTGCAACCATTCGGTTTTAAGGGAGCAGCTCATAACTCTGCACCATTCAGGAATATGTATTAGCTTTCTGTCGATTGATATTTGAGCTTGGGTTTGTAACTCATTGACAGCAACATGTAAATTTAATATTTTTTTTTTATTTTGGTTATATTCTTGAATAAAAGTGCACATGTTTACTTGATATTTGGACTAAAGTCTTCACACATTATACGCTTCAAGTCATTATTAGTACAACATGGAAAATGTTTCTGCTTTAGGTATGTGTTCAGCATTTCTTGCCTCGTATTTTCTTTCATCCTACACTTACCAAGATCTTTGTAGACACGGAACACACATGAAATGCATGTGTTCCAAATAACAATATACTGTATTATTTGCCCTATACAACTCCAGGCACCTCACACACAGAAGAGCCTTGGCTTGAGCTGGGAGAATTTTTTCCCCCAAGTTGACCTGTGGCAGTGGGGGAGATGGGATAGCAGGCTGCTTGCTGCTTGTGCTGATTGACACATTTACAAAACAAAAGATGCTGATGGAGAGGTGCGAAGGAATTTAAGGTGGGCTGGGATTACTATTTTTTTCGTAGGCTTCAGGGATTCTAGTGTTAAAGCACCTTTTCCTTTTCACACAAGATACACTAAACCTTCTGTGTTTACTATTGAATTATATGATTTTATTTAAATAATATCTATGTAACCAATATACTATTAAGTATAACTTATTTTTCATTAGTAATACCTAACAATTTATGTCTCATCTGGCAACTAATTATCAACTTGCATTACTGAATATAGCCCTATTAATCTATTGAATAAAAACAGTAAAGGGCTTATGGCATTGTTATGTTACATGTAAGATGGCGGTCCACAACTTATATCAGTTGGAAAAGTGGTCATTGGATTAAAATGGTTGGGGACCACTGCACTAGATGATTAAAAATCATGTCACCTGTACTATATGCTGAATGTTTTTGGTTAGTAGTATTAACTTACCATTCAGCATTTTGCTGTAGTCAAAAGTACTTTGGGTTATCACATAGGGAATTACTTTTTGATAGAGGCACAGAACTTGAAGTATCACAGCTTTCAAGAGAATGACACCTGAATTGCTCAAGTCTAAAATAAGATGAAAACATACATAGAACAAAAAACAATTAGATAACTTTGATCTGCAAATCAGAAAAAAATGTCTAATAAAAGGGACTAGGGTTCCGCAAAAGGATTTCTCCCCTTGATTAATATAGCTGTAAGCAATAGGGCACTCGTGTTCATTAATTTTTCTACTATTCTGCTTGAACATTAAGTTTTACAGGAACCTTTTCGTACTGCTTTATTAATGTGCATGCACATTCTGTACTTTTAGAGTTTGAGACAATTACAACACAAATTATGCAAATATGGCATGCTGGCTTGCCATTAAAAGAATTGACATTTAAAAGGTTTGTGATCAACAAGATTATTTCACTATACAAATTACTGCAAAGCTGTTAAAAAGGCACATGCCTAGATAGTTTGTATTTCTATGAGATACAAGCCTTCACTGATTAAAAGGTCTGTTGCAAACTTAAATGACAATTCTTACACAAAACAACTGCCAGTGGGACGTTTCAGATAAAACTAGAATAAATGTCTTTCGTTTAAAAAGAAAAATAAAACAAAATTTTAAAGGTTCTTTCATTTAAAATTTTCCTCTTAATGGATTTGCCGTTGCCACTTACCATACTCCTTGAATTCAGCTCCTTTACCATTTAAAGAAGATTTGTATTGACTTCCTTGTTCTGTTGTCTGGTTTTCATTTTGTTCTTTCTTAGTTAATGATTGCCATATAGCAACTATATTAGTTATGTCAGGAAACATCTAAGTATAAAATTAAATAAAAAATTAGTGCAAGGAAAAAAACAGAGATACAGCTAAATTAAGCACATACACAACAAAAAAGTTGCATATTTAGAATTTTAAAAAAATTGTGTAACAAGTACATTCCTATAATTAATAATGCAACATTCTTTCACCAATACTACAGAACCTCACAATTAAAAAAACTCATTATACTACTTCAGATAAGAGAACAATTTAAAATATCTACATTTATTACAGCTTCCTTGTTCAGTAAACAAATTTGCCATGTGACAAATGCTTTGAAAAAGTTTTTTTTTTTCCCAAAGTAGTCTGATAATCTGTGGCAACATTAGAATGTGTAGAAGTAGTGATAATTTTCTGAAATGCACTGGGTCCCTAAAAATGCTACACTGAGACATTATTGGTTTCAGTGAAAAAGACACCATAAATTTGCATATTCTCTTACATACCTATTTTAGAAAATAGACATGAAAAAATGTCTGTTTTACCAAAATAATATTAAAATAGGTAAAACCAGAAAAACATTTCAATATTGAAATGTATGTTATTTTTTTTCTGTGCTTTCTGGTAGGGATTGGTGGGGGGTAGGTGTAATAAAAGAGACAGATTCACAGCTGGGAAGAAGATCCGCGAAATTACAGTTGCAAAACTGATTTGTATTTGAAATACATTTTCTGGAAGTCAATATTTGTGAGATATGCAAGCTAATCCAATACATTAAGATGGTCCCTGAAGTGGTAGCTGGCCTGCACTGAAACAGACAATTGGAGGAACTAATCCAGATTCCATTCTGGGAAATGGAACAGCGTGAGAAACCAGACAAAACAGAGAGTGGGGCAGTAGGTGTTTCCTTAAGAGGGATTAGCTCTCTGGAAATGTGTTCTTTTGAATTGCGGCGCTTTAATTAACCTGAATTTAAATAATTATAAATAAAAAAGGTATTATCCCCACCCATCATGCAATATGACGGTTACAAGATTACACGAGAAGTACAAAGGATAATCTAGCTCTTTACTGACGGGTTCACGCGGTATTACATACGGGAAGCTTATGACAGACTATCAAGCAATGTGGGGGTCTTGACCAACGCAGTCTGCCATCTTTCGTCACCACGCTGAAAGGATTTTCACCGGATGGAAGACATAATCTTCCGCCCGGCAGCTTCAAAGTATTGGTCGTAGGTCCATCCTTATATTCTGGTTGCTCCATGTGCAGGCTCCTTCGCTGGATCCAAACAAGGACAGGAAAGGACTCAAACCCCACCTTCGAAAATACAGGAATAGCACAATGCCTACATACAGTTCTCATTCTCCCAACAAGGAAAGAGGATAGTGTGCTGACAGAAGACAGAAATATACTAGTCTGTCTTTCGGCTGACTTCAATTCTCCAGTTGTCTTTGGCTCTCTAGTCCTGTGCTTGGCTCAGCAATTCTAAATGCTGATGCTGAGCCCCTGTGTACCATACTTGATCTGCCTGTATGAATGAGTCCATAACAGTGGGCACAGAGAACAGTGACATTAAAGTTAATAACAAAACATATTATAATAGTAGGGTAAGCAGTTATTGCCATTTATGGGCATAAACCCCAGAATTATAGTAGTCCAACTGCTTTGAGCAATTCACTGTGTGGGATTTTCAGTCGGTTACCTCTAAACACAGAAAGAAAATAAGGGCACCGTTATCTGATTGGAGAATATAAAAATATCATTTACATCAACAGTTAAAGCCGATTCTGTACTTTGACTGAGGTGAAGGCCAGATGAAAAATTTTTCGCACAGACCATTTTGTAAGATATATGAATCCTTAAAATTAAATTTGTTGTGGCTTTTTCTTGGCATCTCAACAAATGATCCTGGCACACTTGTGGCCGAAATCTTGGTTGGTCTACCTGACTATGGCTTGGTAACAACAGAACTCCTAACTTTCTACTTTTTTATCAGAGTTTTAAGCACTACTGACAGGCATTTTCAGAGATTTTGGATATCCTTTTCCTGATTTATACAATTCAACAACCTTTTCTCACAGGTCTTTTGACAGTTCTTTTCATTCCCCCATGGCTCAGTATTCAGCAAATTCACTGCAGCTCTGCATAAATTTAAATTGACTGTTTATACATAGACACTATGTGTATATTAATTGCCCCAACATTCAAGGGTATGTAAACTTTTGATCTTTTCCATTTGGGTAATTTTAGTTGTTATGATTTAAAAAGGGCAAAAACAATTATGTGTTAATACATTACTTCGCCTGAGCCCACTCCCTAAGTAAAAGGAAAGCTTTTTTGCAGGATCACTTATATTTTCCAAATATTGGCCAATATTTCACAAATTCTGTCAAGGTATGTAAACTTACAAGAACATCTGTAAATTAGAGTAGAAAAACTACAAGAACCACAAATTTAAAAGTAAACATTAAACTCTGAGAATCACAGTTACTATTAACAATTCCAAATATACACAGAGTAAAAGGTATATAAATAAATAATAAATGAAGTCACAGTGAGAATTATAGTCAATGCAATGGTCACAAGTTCCGTATGATTAATGTATAATTGTGTTGCTATGTGTGGTTGCTGCAGAAGTTCATTTCAATCAGTGATGTTTCTGTTATAGGAAGAGACAGTGATTGCTTTGGGATAAAAGCTGTTCTTCAGTCTGTTAGTGAAGGCATGCAGGGCTTTGAAGCGCAAGCCAGATGGCAGAGGAATGAAAATGCAATGGACGGAGTGGGTTGTATCTCTACAAATGCTGTTTGCTTTTTTGCTGCAGCGGATAGTAAAGATATTTTCCAGTGATGGTAGCTGAGTGCCAGTAATTCTCCGACCAGTTTTGATAATACGCTGGCGGTCCTTCCTGTTCTCAGAGGTGCAGCCAGAGTACAATGCTGTAATGCAGAATGTGATGACAGACTCTATGGTGCACCCACAGAAGTTAACCAGCAGCAGTTGTGGGCGTTGTGCCTTCTTCATGCTCCTCAGAAAGTGAAGCCTTTGAAGACATTTCTTGGCCATTGCTGTCATGTTTGTTGTCCATGACATGTCCTCCTGGCTGATGTGGACCCCGAAGAATCTGAAACTCTGGACTGTCTCTTGCTGTTAATGCTGATGGAATGGTGACTGCTGCAGTTCAGTCTCCTGAATTCTAGAATCTGTTCCTTGGTTTATTTGGAATAGAGTTCAAGTTTGCGATTCTTGCTCCTGCTATCCAGTTTCTCGAACTCTTCTACATAAGCTACTTTATCATTATTGGAGATCAGGCCTAACACAGTGGTTTTGTCTGCAAACTTTTTAGTGATGTTAGTATCATGGGCAGATTTGAAGTCGTTTGTGAAGAAGGGAAGTCAATGGACACATCAAATTAATTGAAATTTCAATTGTCAAAAAATACTTGATGCTTTAATTTTCAAATCAAAGTGTGTTTGTACAGTGCATTCAGAAAGTATTCAGGCCCCTTCACTTGTTTTGTCATTTTGTTATGTTACAGCTTCATTTCAAAATCATTTAAATTAATTTTTCCCTCATCAAACAACACTCAATGTCTCAGAAGAAAAAAGCAAATACAATTTTAGAAACACTTGCAAATTTATTAAAAACAAACTGAAATTTCACATTGACTCAAATATTCAGACCCTTTACTATGACACGTGAAATTTGGTTCAGATGCATCCCATTTGACTGATCATTGTTGAGATAAATCCACTCTATTGTTTGGGATCACCCTGTGGTAAATTCTATTGATTGGACATGATTAGGAAAGGCACAACACCTGTCTACATAAGATCTTACAGCTGGTAATAGGCACATGTACATGTGCCTTAATAGGTTTGTCATAGGAACATGGTTTCTAAAATGTTTCTAAAATGTCATGTAAACCCTTATATCAGTTACAAAAACAGAGTTAATGGACTCCTAGAAATCTGGTTAACAGAGGTATATTCTTTTTCACACATAACCTGATTATGTGGCCATAGTGTTACTATTAAGGAATTTGTAGTCTGCGCATGTCTGTTGCACTCCAGAGGCAAATGTTCAGGCAATCACATTATTCCTTCTAATGGCTGAAATTATCTTTTTCAATATCTCAGAAATGACTAAATTTATACTGATTAGCCAAACGTACAGTGCTAAACTCAGCAACATAATCAAGAAAACAGTAGGGTAACATGTTAAAATTAAAAATAACTGCATTATTATTTCAACAGCACTGGGAGTAGGGCAAGAAGCACACATACTGGATACATTTGCAGGGCTCTTTTGCACAGCCAGACAGAAAAGAATGTGCTGTATGCAAACTATATAACACAAATAAAGCGTCAATTGGACTAAACAGGTTTATAAAACACAAGCAAATTATCACTGATATCATGCTTACTTTTGTAATCATGGTGGCCAATTAATTCATTTGACTGTTTATTGCACAGTTTAATGAAATTGAAGCATATTGACAAAGGAAAACTCCAGAAGATTACTTGCCCATGT
Source organism: Erpetoichthys calabaricus (assembly GCF_900747795.2). Taxonomy (NCBI): domain Eukaryota; kingdom Metazoa; phylum Chordata; class Cladistia; order Polypteriformes; family Polypteridae; genus Erpetoichthys; species Erpetoichthys calabaricus. Next base: position 28,867 of record NW_026261638.1, on the reverse strand, counting down.
AAATGCAGATTTTTAAAGAAACCAGGTCTCTGCCTTAACCAGTTATGTGTATGCATATAAAGTCAATGTGTATTAGAGCAAAAACGAAGTCAATCCATAAGGTCAAAGGAATTGCCTGCAAAGCTTAAAGACAGGATTATGTCAAGGCACAGACCTGGGGAAGGCTACAAAAAATTGGTATCACATTGAAGGTTCCAAGAACACAGTGGCCTTCATAATTCTTAAATGGAATGAGTTTGGAACAAACATTTCTAGAGCTGGCTGCTTGGTCAAACTGAGTAATCAGGGGAGAAGGGAACTTGGAAAAAAGTTGTGAAAAAAAACCCCAATGGTCACTCTGGCTAAGCTCCAGAGAACCTGAGGAGATGGGAGAATCTTTCTGAAACATAACCATCACTGCAACACACAACTGATCTCAGCTAGTGGAGTGACCAGACAGAAGTCTTTTCTCAGTAAGAAACACATAGAAAACTCTTTGAGTTTACAAAAAAGTATCTAAATGACTCACAAACTGTGAGAAGCAAGATTCTCTGGTCTTACTAAACCAATATTACTCCATCTGGCCTTAACTTTAAGTGCCATGTCTAGAGGAAACCAAGCATCACTCATCGCCTGGGCAATATCATTTCAACGGAGAGGCATGGCAGTGACAACATTATGTTGTGGGGTTGTTTTTCAGCAGCAGGGACTGGGAGCCTAGTCAGGGTCAAGGGAATCCTAAATTGAGCATCTCTGGAGAGACCTGAAAATTGCTGTCCACCAACAGTCTTTATCTAAATGGACAGAGCTAGAATGGATCTTCAGAAAAGAACCGCAGAAAATCCCCAAATCCAGATGTGCTAAGCCTGTTGCAACACACCCAAGAGCTGCTTTAATGAAGTACTAAGTACAGGGTCTGATTACTTGTGTGAATGTGATATTTCTGTTTTGTTTTTAATTAATTTGCCAAAATATAAAAATAAAATTTAAAAAAAAAAACTGTTTTTGCTTAGTAATTTTGGTGTGATGACTGTTGTGGAGTGTGAGGAAAAATATTTTTAAAAAGATTTTAGCATAAAATTGCAACATGAAATTCCAAAAAAGGTGAAGGGGACTGAATACTTTGTGAAGGTACTGTGTATCATGCAAAAACAACTACTGTGAACACCATGTCTGTCTATATAAAACTACTTGGCTCACAGTGGACCGATTTTATTTAATTTTGGTAGACTTATTCTTCAAGCAAGAGACACTTATCTAGAAAAGAATGTAAAAGGAAAGGCATTATGTAATTCTCACTCTGTAAGCATACAGTGAAGAAATACCTTGTTAGTATTTACACTAAAAAAAGTCATGGCTACATTACCCACACATAATTATTCAGTATATTTTACCTTGAGACAGAGATTTTAGCTCTTCAAGAAAGTCTTTCAAAAGCATTACATTTAAGAAATCTGAATGGCAATTAGCCACAGAACCTCTACAATTAACAACTAAACACAGGATATCTATTTACATCACTTGAACAGGAATCTGTTGTCTATGAAAGCTACTGAAAAATCAATCCCAAGCCTACATGGGCTACATTTTCAACTACATGACATTGTAAACTACTTTTTAAAAGCATGTATTTTAATGTTGTCTGCTAACAAATGGTATTCTATTATGATTGCTTTTTTTGAATATGTTAAGTGGATAACAGAAGCAAAAAAAAAAATAAAAATAAATCCGTTAACTAAGTCCTCAAACACACCTGAATATTATGTCACTTGTACATTTTCTAACTTACTTGTGTGAATACAACATATCACTATTATTAATGATAATCTTAAATGTAAATGCTAGATTTACTTTAAAGTTATTGGAAAACAGCACCATTTTCAAGCTTCCTCACATAACTGACCAGATTTTCTTATTGCTTACTAATTTGTACTATTCATAAATTTGCAACTGAATTGGACAGCAATAATTACTCACGGCTGGATGCTGCATACCATTCACTCCCCTACCATCCAAATATGTGTCATTTGCACTTTCTCCTCCTTTAACATATTGTAGTTTGATTTTAAATAAAAACAAAACATAACTTAATTTGGCAATTAAGTATGCTGTTTTAGCAACACCAAGAACTATACAATCCCATGATGATGCTTTTCCGAGAACGCAATACAAGTTGTTTCATTAGTTGCTTGACACGCAAATATCTGGGCAAAGTGGAAATTCTGAAACACTAACTAAATTTTATTTTGGAATGAACATATTGAGCAAATCATTTTTTTACAGTTTTAGATTGATATGTGTGTGGGTGGCATCATGTCCAATGGTGCCTGCCTGATGCTTTGTGCAGCTAGGGTAGTCATCCTCTCCAGATTTTTCTGAAATGGATAAGTTGGTTACAATAAGTACTCATGGTTGGACTCATAACTGTATACATGTTCATTACAATCCATGGATGAATGCTAAACAAACAGTTATTTTTTTGTACTGTGTATCATGCAGATTGACATACAGGGCGGCCAGTCTGAGATCTCTTTTCTTCTAACACACTGGTCATCCCGGATGCACGATCAAACGCACAAGCTACTGCAAAACTCCGGCTGTGATCTAGTTAGCCTTCCAATTTATATCAACTAAAGAAGGGATTTTAAAAACAAATTTGTTTGGGGAGGGTACGGGCTGGATATGGAATTGGAACAGGATTTTTTTTCTCACTATGTCACAATCGAAGTGCATTTGTCTGATCTGTCAATCTATCATTGCTATTCCAAAGAAAGAAAATGTGGAAAGGCACTTTCAAACTGTTCATAAAAACTACGAAACTGACTGACTTCCTTCCGAAAAGCGATCTGAGAAAGAGAAAGGAGAGGGAACTAAAATCGCAGTTATTCAGACAGCCGTCATTTATCACTCAGCTGAATTCAAAAGCAAAGGCAGACACACCGAAGCATCGTTCCGGGTGAGTCACTCGATCATTAAGCAGAAGACCTTCCAAGATGGAGAGATGATAAAAAAGGCCTTCGTTGAGACAGATGGCTAGGGAGAAATTGCTGCTAAGATTTCAAGACCCCTGGCCAGAGAAAAAGGAGTTTCTCCTCGTCATTAAACATGCAGAATACAAGCAACTTAATAACGATCAATGGCCACTAGACTTGGCTTGTTTTTTTCCGATCTGACCAACATGTTGAATGAGCTTAATTTACAGCTGCAGGGAAAAGAGAACTCCATGGTCAATATGATTAGCTCAGTTAATGCTTTCAAACGAAAAATGCAACATCTGTCCTCAAAGCTGCAGCATCTTGATTTGGGGAACATCCAAAACCTTTAGTCAGAGCTGGAGATGCAATGGAAGGCGTGTGCGCAACTTGACAGCATACGCTACACAGAGCAGATTGAAAATTGCCTGTCAGACTTTGACAGACGGTTTCAAGACTGAGCTTTACTTGAGCCAATCGCTACATTTAAGTGCTATTCATTTAGGGAAGATGTTGAGGGTGATTCACCCGCATCAAAAATTGCAACACTGTTTCACCTAAAACTCCTCTACAGTGGAGGATGAGATTTTGACACTACAGGATGACATTCAGCTGAAGTCTGGGGCTCTTGGACAGTTTTGGAACTTACTCACAGAGGAAAAGTACCCAGACATGAGGAAACGTGCTACCTCCTTGACTGCATTATTTGGCTCTACTTATTTATGCGAGTCAGCCTTTTCCCACATGAAGATTATAAAATCCAAATACTGTAGTGACCATAAATGTATTGAATTGTTATTGTGCCATAAAGGTTATTCAGTTATGCAAGGTACGACAACATATATTTTATGAATAAAGTATACTCAGTATATATATATATATATATATATATATATATATATATATATATATATATACACACACACACATATACAGTATATATAATTTTTAATGTAGGTAGACCATTTAGACCTGGTCATTTTAAAAGTAGCTTGCAAGCCGAAAAAGTGTGGGCACCCCTGCCATAAAAAGATACAAGTGTTAGTAATGAAAGTTTTTTTTTTTTTTTGCTCAGAAATTTAGCATGATTTACATGCTCCTTGAAGTATAACTGCAACTATGACAGCTTCTCTCTCTCTCTCTCAAAATCTGTGTTAGCTTACTCTTGCTCTTTCTGTCTTTTTATTTTTGTGTTTACTCACATCTTATCTAGCAAATATTCAAGAACTGCTAGTGGTATGCATACCACAGGTCGAGAACCACCATTTTAACCTATTCAGCATGAAAACAATATTGGCGAATAACAAAGTAAACTCTGCTTTACTCAAATAATGAAAATGCACCTTTTAATTTTCATTCAATTGATTGTGTGCACTGAAAACAAATATTTTGACTATTCACGTTTGTGTCTGTATGTCAAAAATGTTACTTTAACTTATTGTATTTAAACTAAGGCTGGGAATCGACTAAAAAAATTAATTTCCTAAATGTATGTAATTAATCATCATTAATCGCATGCAACATTAAAATACGTAATTATAAAACTAATACATAAATCATGAAGTAAATACACACTGAATCACAAATTTAATGTAGAATCAACACAAAGGAATTTGGAAAAAAAAAAATGGTACAATTTAAATTTAAACAATAACCTTAAACCTGAAATTTTAACAAAATACTTGAGAAAGTACAACCTGAATTTAAATGCCTTCCTAAAAGGCAAGTTGAAAAGAAGGCAATAAGAAAATGAGGGCAACGTATTAATTATAAAATTGGCATAGTATATGAGACATAGACATGTCAAAGTAAAAATTAAACAATCGAAAAAACTATTGACTTTGAATGCACTGCTAAAGACTGATTTAATTGAAAGAATAAGTATTTCTTAAATAGGCCTGCATTACAACTTGTGTTAAAACACCACAAATACTATCCTCGATTGGTCATCACCTTCAACGACTTGATAATCAAACTCTACACAAGCGTTTCTCCACTGGTGCATCATGGAAATAACAGTGTAGTGCCCTGGGTTATGACCCGAGAGAGACATTTGCTTCAGGTGGTTGAGACCTATCTAAGGAGGATGGGACTACTAGAAGAAGTCGACATAAAAGCAACTCTGTGATCACCGTTTTGCAGACGCAGCACTTATAGAGCACTTTAGCAGCCAGTAGACATGTCAGGGGTCCATCTGTCTGGATGCATGTTCACCAGTGACTCTCGCAAAGCTGAGGGACTGTGGGCATATGAGTTGCCTTTGACCCCGGGTCAGTGTGGTGAGGCACAGAGAGGACTGACTGTATGAGTGGACAAAGGGATGAAGAAGTTGGAATTTGTGTCCAAACTGTTCAATAAGTACTGTGTCTGCGAACAGCAATCTTCGGGCCGTTTTTTGACACCCCCCTGTCCTGCGCCATTGGACAGTTCAGCACGTGTATAACCTTAATGCTAAGTTAAGAATAGTGTGCCACCACAGAAAAACGACTGGAAAACACTACTCTACCTACACCTTCGCTCCTGCACATTAAAAAGTTCTCCATAGCTGCTATCTCGCTAAAAAACTGGCATCGTGCATTACTTGGATGGTTATGTTGATAATTATGACATTTCTATTTCATAGAATTTTATCATTATATTAGGGCAGTCAGCACTGTAAGCTGGCTGGGAGACTGGCAAGTTAAATGGGTATTAAAGATATAGTCTGGTTTTAATGCTACTCAAAGATAACTTGTTTAGCACTTATATGATATGACATTTATTTGATCTTCTTACAGAAACATGAAAACGAAAAAAAATAAAATGAGAGAGTAAATTTTACCTTCGCAACTTTTCTCTAGCATTGCACCAGGACTGCCATAAATACTCCTCCCTACTCATGTCAATATGTATAAATCAAGAAAATGAATACCAGTGCTACTTATTGCCATTGTGGCGTATTGCTTTGAATCGTGTAATATGAAATGTTAAACCTTTAAATGAATATGATTTGAAGGTAGTATATAAATATGGTACTGGATGTGTATGTAATTCTTTAGGTAAGCACGTAACTTATTTGTATTATTGTTTCATAATTAAAAAAAAATAAAAAATGAAAATGCTGCCCTGACCAAAGCAATGCCTAAGGCATTTCCCTTATTGCAGGCACACAATGATATTTTTAACGTATTAAGCAGGCCACATTAATCACAAAAATTAACGTGTTAACTTTCCCAGGCCTAATTTAAGCTGAACAAATCTAGTCTATAAATTTTTCTGACTCACTGCAGATATATGTCCTATCTGGGTCTTAACTTTTAAAATTTCTGTCTGCAACGTAATGTTTGACAACAGTTAAGTGAGGATTAGACATTATTTAGCTTCTCTTTTATAGGAAGACTTAATGTTTCTATGCCATAAAGTAAAATATTTTAAAAATGGGTGTATGTGTTCTTATTTGTTTTTCCACTACATAAAAATGCCCGCTTTTTTGGTAAAAATCTTTATTTTGGAGTTATTTTTGTGTATGTTTGAATAATTCACTTAAGTGTTTCTTTACAAATGCAAAATAACTATTTGGAGACAGGGTGCACAGAAAATGGGCTAACGATGCTGAAACAACTTTTTCCAGTACAGGTCTGAGTGTAACCAGAGCTGATTCGAGCAATAATAGATTGTAGAAAGCAATCTGCCTCCTAGAGTATCAGTACATTCTCAAGGCACACTTATTCAAACCTTGAAATTCACCTACAGAAAATTTGTAACATCCTTTCTTAGTTTTGCAATAGTCCCAAAATCAGTCCCACATCACAAACCTTACAGAGAGCTTCTCGATAATTTTGCACAAAATCCTCCATCACACGCTTGCAATAGTGATCTGACCTGGAACAAAACTCCTCACTGAGGCAGTAATCAATATTCTTCTCAGCTCTCCGTAGCAAAAATGCAATAAAAGATAAGGTTGTGTGCTTCACTATTTTGTCATCAAGCTGCAGGAAAAAAAAATTACAGCCATTAATAAAAATAGTAAAATTTAACTGTTAATATTCCAAAGGTATGCCTAGACACATTCATAAAACACTGATGCTACAGCCTCACGTTATGAAATGTAAATAATAATACTTCATTTATTAAGTAAAAGAAGCTGTTTATTGTTTGCAAGTGCATGCCTCATTGTCAAAGTTAGCATTCAGCAAGCGAGGCATTGCAGTGATTTGATTTGGGTTTACAAACGCTGTCCATGTGAACAATGCAGCTTTGAACGAAAAAATGCATGGGGTTAGTGTGTGCTAGTATTAGGAAGTTTTTTTTTCTTTTTCTTAAAAGAGTTTATTCGTGCTTATGGTGTTTTTCATTTTACTTTAATAGGGGTATCCTCCCCAGAATGTATAAGGAGATGACCGGGAGTTTTCTGAAGGTAATGCACCTATTATATGTATGTGTAAATTAATAAAGTGACTTTTATTGTGCCATCACTGACCAGTGCCTTACTTGGACCCTGTAACCTGCTCGGTAGTGTTACTACTAAGACTAAGGGGTGTTTTGCTCACTTTTCTCCTGACAAACACGTTATCTTAAATGTGGAAAATCACCCTTCTCTGCATAAATATGCTTAAAAAGCAGTGAAGTATTGGTTATAATTAGGCTGATTTAAAAACACAAGTGCAGAAATAGGGTACAATGGCTACTTCAGTGTAGATAAAATAAGTTATTGTTTGAATTTCACTTTGATATTGTTTTATAATTTACAATTTAATATTGATTTTTACTCAGATTTTAGACCTATTCGATTCCCAGAAACAAAAAGAAATTGGCTCCCAGTAGACAGATGTTGTTGAAATTTGGCACACTTATTCATCGTGGAAATATGTCATGTAAGTTTAAAAAAAAAAAAAAAAATTGAGATATCATGGCTAGAGCAGGCTGTGCAGATTTTTGAAATTTAAAAATCTCCTATTGAAAAGCATTGGTGAATTTTCAAACTTGTTTATCTTAAAACTGAGAAACAAAGCAACTACAATTACCGATTTACTGTTTCAAAGTCTCCTCAAGAGAGGTTACTTCAACTTGTATATGTTTCTTTTAGTCATTCGAAAGCCTCTTCTGATGACAAAACAGATCCCCAGTACAAGTCTGTCAAATGCTGGGAAAGGTACATGCATGCACAAGTTACATATACACCAGCTTACTTCTACTTCTGCCTTACAGTAACTGCAATTAACCGTAAAATCAACATATCGGTTATCTAGACTAGAAATAAATTAACAGGAAAAATAATATGTAAACGTTGGCCTTTAAGCATAGAGTGAACATCCATGACTTAAGTTTTTAAGTTACACTAAAAACAACCTCACAGCTACAGGGTTATTATCTGCACATTATAATGTTTAAATATTTCTCGGACACTATAGTTTATCAGCAAAGCTCAGAGCCTGCTCTCCATCACGGTCCAAATTGGACAACAATTTTACCAAAAGATTTCTACAAGGATATTAACTCTCTATTGGGTACTACTGTCAAAAACGTTATGTTTACGAAATTTTAAAACTTTAAAAAAATAAATAAATAAAAATATCTGTTTCAGATGGATGATGAGCCACAACCTCCCCCCAAACCTCTCAGTTGGATGATGAGCCACATCATCATCATTAATAATGTGGAAAAGGCAAATTTACAAGGGAATATTATCTACCCAAACATTAACTGGGTTAACCTTGCAATCAGCAGAGTAGTACAAGAGCAGGGGACTCATGCATAACGCCATGCATAGAATTCACACTAAAACATGGCGTACGGACAAAACCGGAAATGTGTGTACGCACAAAAAAATTAAGATGCATAAATCTGTGCATAAGCCAACTTCCATGTTCTTCTGCTACATAAATCCATCAGTGTGAAAAGAAACGCACACACCTGCTGCCACTCCCCAACTCCTCCCAGAATTACTCCTCTCTGAATATGCAAATCAATATAAATAGCCCTTAAGCTCAGCGTTCTGTGAAAAGACAATGGCAAAAGCACGAGGGAAATACCAAGTGGAGGCAAGGAAAAATGTACTATTTGATGGTTTAAGCAGTGATATAAACAACAAAAGGAATCGAGTAACAGAGTAGAAGAAAATCTCGAAATTTCAAGTTCTGAAAGTCGCAAACTGTCCGAAATAAATAAGAAGTGGTCAGATATCAAAGTCGCCGTGAAAAGGCAAGTCGTAGCCCACCGTCTGAGAGTCATATGGAAGCGTATTAGGGTACAGAGAAAAGAAAAACAAAATAGGGACACAGTTGAAAAAAAATGTCCAAATGTCAACTTTAATCTCGAAATTTCCACTTCAATCATGTACTTTATTTTGTCATTAAAGTAGAACGTCATAAACTTCATCTTAAAATCGTTTAATTTACTAGCTTCTCAGATCCCATCGTAACTAAAGTAGCACATTAAATGCTTCTTTCTATGCTTTCTTTTATGTGTTCTATGTGTGTGAATCACTATGTGCTTCTTAAACGAGCTTTCTCTTCTGCCAACAGGACACAGAATACATTACATTCATGATAACAGCTCTCTGAACAACTTAATTGTTAAGATGTATTACTTGATATCATTTTCATAATGATAGGAATTAAAGCATGTATTAAACATGGGAACACAGTGGCGCAGTATTAGCGATGAGCTGGCACCCTGTCTAGAGATTGTTCTTGCCTCCTGCAAGATGCTTGCTGTGCCATGCGAGACCTTTGATGAAATAATTTACTGCAGCAGTACTGTCTCTCTCAAACGTACTAACCTCCTATTCCTGTCCTTCCTTTTCTTTCTCCAAGTAACTAATCACCACACGATCAGCTCTGTAATAAGATGCCAAGCCATCTGTAAGCTTAAAATGCCGTTTCTTCAAAACTTTTATGAAGCATTGAAATATCTTCGTAGTACATGTTTAATTACTCCATCCATCTATCCATCCATCCATCCATCCAGGGTCATGCCAATCCCAGAAAGCATTCAGCGTGAGGAAGGAACAATCCCTGAATGGGCGCCAGCTCGTCACGAGCGCTGTGCCACCGTGTCCTCACGTTTAATTATTAATAATCTATATATATAATTCACTAAGCCAGAAGACAAGTAGCCAACCATGGAAAGCACGCCAGGAGGGGCGTGGATTCACTAAGCCGCCGACAAGTAAGATACCCATGGCGCACGCCGGAAGGAGCCACGCCCAACAACTCTAAGACCATTGGATGCGACGACAACTCGCAGAGCCACGTCCACCAACTCGGACGCGATGCCTCGGAAAACATGCCGTCATTTCTGTTTGTCTGTGCCACAGTCCACATGCAGCTCTGAGCCACGTTAACTTTTCATTAGTCAACCTCAGTGGAAACTTGGTTCACACAGAGGCAGCGCCAGAGAGAGACAGAGGCACACACAGGCAGCGCGAGAGAGAGAGCCACGCACACACAGGCAGCGCGACAGAGAAACAGAGGCACAGACAGGCAGCCCGAGAGAGAGCCGCGCACACACAGGCAGCGCCACAGAGAGACAGAGGCACAGACAGGCAGCCCGAGAGAGAGCCGCGCACACACAGGCAGCGCCACAGAGAGACAGAGGCACACACACACAGGCAGCGCGACAGAGAGAGCCGCGCAATCCTTTAAAACTGAGGTTAAAACACAATGAAGGAAGCAGTCCTTAAAAACCAATAAGCCCTGTGCCTCTTTTTCATTAGCGTCTCACCTGCTTCACCGCCCTGCAACAGTCGAGACACGTTCTCAGCAGCTGACCTTCTCTGTGCCTGACTCCACTACTGTCAGTCGCCTGATTAAAAATGGTGAACTCCTGCAATGTTACTTTCTTGGTTGGCTTTTAAACAAAGTTCGGATTTGTTCAAATGTTCCTTTTTTCCCACCTGTGCTTAAAAATCATTTTAAAAAAAAGTGTTTATACAACTGCTGCAATGTTACAGAGAGAGAGAGGGCTCGCCTGCTTCTGAGAGACACAGGGGGAGGGGCTCGCGTGCTGCTGAGAGAGAGAGCCTCGGGCATGCAGCTGAGCAGGGAGGCTGGGTTTTTTCCCCCCCTGTGCTTAAAACTCATTTAAAAAAAAAAAAAGTGTTTACAGTAATCCCTCCTGCATCGCGGGGGTTGCGTTCCAGAGCCACCCGCGAAATAAGAAAATCCGCGAAGTAGAAACCATATGTTTATATGGTTTTTTTTATATTGTCATGCTTGGGTCACAGATTTGCGCAGAAACACAGGAGGTTGTAGAGAGACAGGAACGTTATTCAAACACTGCAAACAAGCATTTGTCTCTTTTTCAAAAGTTTAAACTGTGCTCCATGACAAGACAGAGATGACAGTTCTGTCTCACAATTAAAAGAATGCAAACATTGCTTTCCTCTCTGTTTCCTTTGAAGAGGAAGATAACAAATCAATAGGGCTGTTTGGCTTTTAAGTATGCGAAGCCCCCCGGTACAAAGCTGTTGAAGGCGGCAGCTCACACCCCCTCCGTCAGGAGCAGAGAGAGAGAGAGAGAGAGAGAGAGAGAGAGAGAGAGAGAAAAACAAAGTCAAAAATCAATACGTGCCCTTTGAGCTTTTAAGTATGCAAAGCACCGTGCAGCATGTCGCTTCACAAAGCAGCTGCACACAGAAGGTAGCAACGTGAAGATAATCTTTCAGCATTTTTAGACGAGCGTCCGTATCGTCTAGGTGTGCGAACAGCCCCCTTGCTCACACCCCCTACGTCAGGATCACAGAAAGTCAGCGCAACAGAGAGAGAGAGAGAAAGTAAGCTGGGTAGCTTCTCAGCCATCTGCCAATAGCATCCCTTGTATGAAATCAACTGGGCAAACCAACTGAGGAAGCATGTACCAGAAAGAAATTAAAAGACCCATTGTCCGCAGAAATCCGCGAACCAGCAAAAAATCCGCGATATATATTTAAATATGCTTACATATAAAATCCGCGATAGAGTGAAGCCGCGAAAGGCGAAGTGCGATACAGTAATCCCTCACCTATCGCGGGGGTTATGTTCCAGAGCCCCCCGCGATAGGTGAAAATCCGCGAAGTAGCGACCTATATTTATTTTATTATTTATACATATTTTAAGGCTTTATAAACCCTTCCCACACTCTTATAAACCTTTCTCACTCTCTTGTTAACCTTTCCCACGCTCTTATAAACACTTCCTATGCTCTTAAACACTTTCTACATTCTTAAACACCTCAGACCAACACTGCCCACTGCACGCCGCGATCAGACGTCAATGTATCTGCACTCGCTTTGTGAAGGGGGGCAGCTGAACTCACGCTGAGCAGAAATGGACTTTGTGCTGCTTCTGCTAAAATGCCTGCTTGTCGCTCTGCGCGTTCGAAAGGAGGAGTGTGTGTGTGTGGGTGTGTGAGGGCTGAACGCACCTTTGCTCAAACCCCCCCTCCCGGAAGCGCAGTACGCCCCTGCCACTTCGCATTGTCAAGGGGGTGGGGAGCTGAATGAACGCTAAGGAGAAGTGGACTTTGTGCTGGCTTTGTGCTGCTTGTCCTCTGCGTGTCAATAATTTAAAAACCTGTACATCACCAATTTTCCTGTCTCACTGTCTTGTCTTGCGTGGAGTTAAAATGTTTTATAATAGTGAGATGTTACTCATATCCTTAGCCCGACATCCACATATCATATGTGTTAACAAAGTGTGTTTTATAAGTTTGCATGTGTTTAAAGCATGTGGGATGGGTATTTTAAGGGTTAAACTATAAAAATGTTTATTTATATGGTCTTTCTATATCGCAGATTTTCTCCTGTTGCTGATGGGTCTGGAACATAACTTCCGCGATAGGCGGGCAATCACTTGTATTTAAAAACCCGCGAAGTCGTGAATCCGCGAAAAGTGAACCGCGAAGTAGCGAGGGATTACTGTATAGCGAGGGATCACTGTAGACACAATCCTATGGGGGAAATTGCTTCGGTTCACGACCAAATCGGTTTACGACCAGAGGTTTGGAACAAATTATGGTCGTGAACCGAGGTTCCACTGTATATTGACTCTAGAAAACATGATCAGCAAGTCTTTGATAGGCTGCAACAAAATGATGAAAGAACGGGCACATTTTTTTCTCACAAGCTGAGTGGGTGGGTGTTAGTTAGTTAATTAGTTACTCGAAGGATTTCAAGATTTAATATGCACAAGAGGTAACCTTGCAAAAGCAGCCCAAACCAGAAAAGACGGCTGGCAAAGAGTGGGTGACAAATTAAACGCGTGTGCATTGTACTTACTGAAAGCGGCGTTACGGATTTTGCAAATGTTTATTTTTTCCCTCTGCTTAAAAAACATGATTATGCGGCGTATACTACGTCGCGGGTTGGTATGCAGCGTGTAAAACAGTTTGTTTGTCGTGGATAATTTGCCTTTTACTTTAACACGAAGACAATTTCCTGTTAGATTTGCCTTTGCGATGACAATTGATAAGGCACAGGGCCAAACTTTCAAAAGATGTGCATGTATCTGCCAAAACCAGCTTTCAGTCACGGACAGTTTGTATGTTGCTCTCTTCAGAGTTCCATCTTTTCATTCACTTACTGGTATGCCTGCAGGAACACATGCAGCGAGCGAGCGAGCGACACACACACGCATACAGGCGCGCGAGAGAGAGAGCGCTGGACGCATAAGAATAATAATACTTCATTACATTGATATACCAGTGTTTTCAGTATTCAAAGCGCTATCCACACAGGGAGAAACCGGGAAGCGAACCCAAAATCTTCCACAGTCTCCTTACTGCAAAACAGCAGCACTACCACTGCGCTACAAGGCAGTTAAAGAATGCACCGGCCTCGATTTTGTTTTCACTTCTGTTTACAGCGATCGGATCGTAGCGTGCATTGTTGCAATGTTACTTTTCTTGGTGGCTTATTACATTACGGATGTTTGACATGTTAATTTTTTTCCCTGTGCTTAAAAGACATTAAAAAAGTGTTTCTCAACTGTGACTCCGGAACAACTCAGTATGCAAGCTATATTAAGCGTCAACAACGAAGACTCGCTACACCTTAATGAACAAGTGCTGAAACTTATCCCTACCGACAAAGTAACTTTCACCAGCGTGGCCTCCATCGTCACAGACGATCCCGCTTTCAGTCACGGACAATTGTATGTTGCTCTCTCCAGAGGTCCATCTTTTCATTCATTCACAGTGGTATCCACAAACCCACCCCATTTGGACAACTGTGTCGTTCAGCAAGTGTTCACCCATCAATACATAATTATGCGGCGTATGTTACGCCGCGGGTTGGCTAGTATACATTATTTTAATGTAGTTTAAAAACTTATCTGTATAATGTAATAAATATGCGTTACTGCATTTCATCTTAAAAATGATATCAAGAGCTTCAAGAAGAAAGCGCTTGGAAATCTAAATCGACTTAGAAGCCAGTTGTCATCATATGTAAATACGCGCTTCATAAAGTGACTCAGGTTGTGCAATATTAAAACTGTAGTGCAAGTTTACACTGAGGTGATTGTACTTATAAGTACAAACAGTTCTATAAGGAGCACTTGATGGACTGATTGAGTGAGTTTAAAGCTCTTGGGATGAAACTGTTTCTGAACTGCAAAGTCCCTACAGGAAAGGCTCTGAAGCGGCTGCTGTATGGGAACAGTTCAAATAGATTACGCTCATGGCTGAGACAGAGTGTGCAAGATGCTGTATACAGATAATCCGATCAGCTGCTGTACAGCTGTGATTCCACACTCAGATACAGTGGGTTAAATACTCAATGGTGCAATGGGAATTACAACACTATAGCAGTGATGGTATTTAGAATAGTTTGGCTATTTGGTGCACCATTAAATGGTTACGGGTTGATTACAACGAGATGCCTTCAACTAATAAACGATAAGTGGTTAATTTCAGTGCATTTGATAAAGCCGCGTCAGGGATGTGAATCTAAAAACTAAAGGGAAACCACACTGGAACAGTAGCACTGCTTTGACGCTGGGTTCCACCAGTTTGCAAAACTGAGCGGAGAACTTGCATAACTGAGCTAGTGTGAAAATGTTACGCCAAGTTTAGTTTTATACATCATGAGATGAGCGTGGAAAATGGGCGTACGCAACATTTTTGTGTGTATGCACCATTTATACATGAGGCCCCAGGACTTTTTAGACATAATCATACAGTATGTTAAAGAACTAATGCTATGTGGGAACCTGTCTAGATTAGTATTTTGCTAAAATCAGGACAGAATTGAGTGTGTAGAGGGTACATGGAGTAATATTATACAGCTTTTACTTATTTTACTTTTTTTTTTTCAAATTTAGAATTACAAAATTTAAAACACTCCACAGTGAGTAAGTAAGGAGATAAAAAAAGAAGCTGCAACAGAAAAAACAGCTGTATAAGGTGTACAAGACTAATAATGGCAATGTAGATTGCAGGGCGTATGAGGGCATGAGAGCAATCGTTAAAAAAATGTTAAAGAAGCTAAACTGCAGTTAGAAAGAAATATTGCAAATAAGGCAAAAGATGACCAAAGAGATCCTTTCAGTATTTTGGCAGTAATAGAACAGTCAAGTAGGAGGTGAAGTGTATCAGGAAAAGTAAAAGGGAATTAAAATATATAGGCAGTAAAATAGCAAACATGCTAAACTTTTCTAACTCTTCACATGTGACGAAGTGGATAACCAATCAAGTAGTAAAGAGACTACTAAGGAGGTACTGAGTGTTTTGGAAATCGTAGAGGGGGAAGTACTACTCAGTTTTAACAGCCTGAAATCTAACAAATCACCAGGACCAGATAATATTTATCCTTGAGTACTTAAGGAAATTAGTGTGTATATATATATATATATATATATATATATATATATATATATATATATATATATATATATATATACACACACACACACTAGACATTAAGCCCATTACAACAATGGGTGCTACAACAGTACTGCATAAACATTAGTAGGAACAGTCTATATTAAATGGCAAGGGACCCTGACCTCATTCTGTTTCTTGTCTTAATTTTTTTTTGTCAAAAATATTTTTGCAAGAAGCCTTAAGTAAAATAATAAAAATAAAACAGAAATGCATATGACAATACAGTAAGTATAATTAATATTACATTTATCCTCTCCTCTGTGGCTGTTGATTGATAAGTTGTTTCCGTTTGAAGATCTCCTATCCTGCCTCTCTTTATTTTAGCTTGCTGTGGCATCTCTCCAGCAAGTACTGTGCAGTTTGCCAGCAAGTATTTTAATCTGTGCTGGCGTGCAGCTGATTATTTTATGTGTGGCGTCTCCCCAGCGACGGATTTTATGTGTGCGAAAATAAATCTACTTTTAAAAGTCATCCTACTGTAATATCATGAAAATTCGTATATTTAAGAAAACCCCTTCAACGACTGACACTTTACACTTTACTGGGCCAAGCTTCTTAATCGCAAATCTGACATCCTCAGAGTGAACACTTGCACAACAACAAACACTAATCCCACCTCTTTGGGGAAGCTGGTCTCCGCGTCTCAGTACCCGATTGGATATTTCGTGCCTTATGTTTTAGGTGTTACCTCATTTACTGAAATCCGCCGCGCGATATTTTATAGGTCCCGCCCACTCTGTCTTGTGTGACGCGTCAGGCGGCCTTTGAAGCATCTGCTTTGAAGCGTAGCACCGCGCGCTGCGCATGCGCACTTCACCAGAAAACACACACACGGACACACACAGTGATTTTATTAAAGAGGATATATATATATTATATTATATATATATATATAAACTGTGTATATATACTGTATATACAGTGCATCCGGAAAGTATTCACAGCACATCACTTTTTCCACATTTTGTTATGTTACAGCCTTATTCCAAAATGGATTAAATTCATTTTTTTCCTCAGAATACTACACACAACACCCCATAATGACAACATGAAATAAGTTTACTTGCGGTTTTTGCAACTTTATTAAAAATAAAAAAACTGAGAAAGCACATGTACATAAGTATTCACAGCCTTTGCCATGAAGCTCAAAATTGAGTTCAGGTGCATCCTGTTTCCCCTGATCATCCTTGAGATGTTTCTGCAGCTTAATTGGAGTCCACCTGTGGTAAATTCAGTTGATTGGACATGATTTAGAAAGGCACACACCAGTCTATATAAGGTCCCACAGTTGACAGTTCATGTCAGAGCACAAACCAAGCATGAAGTCAAAGGAATTGTCTGTAGACCTCCAAGACAGGATTGTCTCGAGGCACAAATCTGGGGAAGGTTCCAGAAAAATTTCTGCTGCTTTGAAGGTGCCAATGAGCACAGTGGCCTCCATCATCCATAAAGTGGAAGAAGTTCGAAACCACCAGGACTCTTTCTAGAGCTGGTCGGCCATCTAAACTGAGTGATCAGGGGAGAAGGGCCTTAGTCAGGGAGGTGACCAAGAACCCGATGGTCACTCTGTCAGAGCTCCAGAGGTCCTCTGTGGAGAGAGGAGAACCTTCCAGAAGGACAACCATCTCTGCAGCAATCCACCAATCAGGCCTGTATGGTACAGTGGCCAGACGGAAGCCACGCCTTAGTAAAAGGCACATGGCAGCCCGCCTGGAGCTTGAAAAAAGGCACCTGAAGGACTCTCAGACAATGAGAAAGAAAATTCTCTGGTATGATGAGACAAAGATTGAACTCTTTGGTGTGAATGCCAGGCGTCACGTTTGGAGGAAACCAGGCACCGCTCATCACCAGGCCAATACCATCCCTACAGTGAAGCATAGTGGTGGCAGCATCATGCTGTGGGGATGTTTTTCAGCGGCAGGAACTGGGAGACTAGTCAGGATAAAGGGAAAGATAACTGCAGCAATGTACAGGGACATCCTGGATGAAAACCTGCTCCAGAGTGCTCCTGACCTCAGACTGGGGTGACGGTTCATCTTTCAGCAGGACAACGACCCTAAGCACACAGTCAAGATATCAAAGGAGTGGCTTCACGACAACTCCGTGAATGTCCTTGAGTGGCCCAGCCAGAGCCCAGACTTGAATCCAATTGAACATCTCTAGAGAGATCTTAAAATGGCTGTGCACCGACGCTTCCCGTTCAACCTGATGGAGCTTGAGAGGTGCTGCAAAGAGGAATGGGCAAAACTGGCCAAGGATAGGTGTGCCAAGCTTGTGGCATCATATTCAAAAAGACTTGAGGCTGTAATTGCTGCCAAAGGTGCATCGACAAAGTACTGAGCAAAGGCTGTGAATACTTATGTACATGTGATTTCTCAGTTTTTTTATTTTTAATAAATTTGCAAAAACCTCACGTAAACCTTTTTCACGTTGTCATTATGGGGTGTTGTGTGTAGAATTCCGAGGAAAAAAATGAATTTAAACCATTTTGGAATAAGGCTGTAACATAACAAAATGTGGAAAAAGTGATGCAGTCTGAATACTTTCCGGATGCACTGTGTGTGTGTGTGTGTGTATATATATATATATATATATAAAATCACATAAATTAAGCTTAATGTGCATCACAGATACATTAAAACAAAGGAATTATTAAGGATAAGATTAAACAACACATGGCAAGAACAGGAGTTTTCTGAACAGCCAGCATGAGCACAGACAAGGTGGGTTTTGTTTTACTCACATGCTAGAATTCTATGAAGAAGCAAGAGTGGTACATATGATTATATTTATCTTGGCTTTCAGAATGCATTTGATAAGGTACCATATAACGGGCTGGGCATCAAGCTGAAAAAAGTGGGAGTTCAGGCTGTAGTGTGTAGATGGGTGCAGAATTGGCTGAAACACAGTAAACAGATGGTTATAGTGCAAGGGACCCTATCAGAATTGCCTGATGTGAAGAGTAGTGTTCCATGGGGCACTGTGGTGTTGCAAAAAATGATTTAGTTAGAAATATAAATAACTAGTAGGCTTGGGCGGTAATACGGTAATATGGTATCCCACGGGATCTAAAAATAGCAACGGTATCCGTTTCAATACCGTTATATCATCATAAAAACAATGCACTTATATGGGAGACAAGGATTAAATATTAAATATAATTTATTTAATGCCTAAAAATGCGTATGCATCGTTGTCATCACGTGACAGCGTGGAGGAGAAAGAGAGAGGTGGGGAAAGATGGCGAGTCACGCACCAAGTGACCTGGTCTCGAAAAAGAACACAACTTCTGCAGTTTGGAAGTATTTCGGGTTTCGACCGAACGAGAAGGGAGAGGCGGTAAATACGGACGAGGCAATTTGCAAATTGTGCAACAAAAAGGTGACCGCGAGAGATGGAAATACCTCGAACCTAAGGTCGCATATACGAAACCACCATCCACTCACTGCTGCGAGGATGGACCCGAGTTCACTCAGTGCAACAGTTTCAACGCCTCCCGATGCAGGACCAACAACATCTAGGTCCACCTCCAGTACGCAGCCGACGATAATGGGGGCCTTCGGGAAAGCAACAAAGTACAAAAGGGACAGTGTCCATTGGAAAACCTGTACTGATGCAGTGACAAAATACTTGGCGAAGGAAATGGTCTCTTTCAACACAGTGGAAAAAAAAGTCCTTTACGGACATGGTAAAGGTCCTAGATGCCCAGTACGAGCTGCCTGGACGGAAATATTTCTCACAAACAGCCGTCCCACATTTATATAGTAAAGTTAGAGACAATGTTTAAGTGCTGCTGTCAGCGGCAGACAGTTATTCCTTAACAACTGACATGTGGTCGTCAGTTAACATGACACCATATATGTCTCTGACTGTCCATACTATTACACCTGACTGGAAACTTGAATCCAAATGCCTCCAAACTACATATTTTCCTGAGAGTCATACAGCGGACAATCTTGCTGCTGCGCTCAGAGCTGCACTTCAGGAATGGCAACTTGACGAGAAAAAACTTTCAGCCATAACCACTGACAACGCTGCCAACATTCATGCCGCAATCAGGTCCCTGCATCGGCCGTGGGTATACTGCTTCGATCACAATCTAAACTTGGCTGTCAGAAATGGATTGCATGACCAGAGGCAAAAAACCGAGCGTGCCCTCGGACTATGCCGTAATATTGTCGGAGCCTTTTCACACAGCTGGCAACGTAAGCATGAACTCCACAAGAAGCAAGTGGACTTGGGACTCCCAAAACATAGTCTCATAACGGTAAGCATAAAACGTGCAGAGAGTTCCTCAGGGGCTGGGGCTCAAATATAAAAAAGGGGCATAATATATTATATATATATATATATATATATATATATGCTTTGCATCACATAAATAAATTATATTGAAAAGTAGGCTATATTAAAATAGAAAACCATTTTTTAAATTGTAATTTTTTTCCTGTATTTTTTATCAAATAAATGCAGGCTTGATGCGTATAAGGGACTTATTTAGCCTAAAATAAATGTGCATGCAAATTTGACCAAATGGAATAATATACATTAATGGACTTATTTATTTATTCATTCATTCGTTTATTTAGGCCTATTTATTCATTCGTTTATTTAGGCCTATGCATTCATTTAATCGTTTATTCATCATTCATTAATTAATTCATCCATCCATCTGTCGGCAGGACTACGCAACTCGCTGGGGCTCCAAACTGGCAATGGTGGAGCGCATCCTCGAGCAGGCCCAAGCGATCAGACACGTCCTGTCTGATGACAGAAGGAGCAGCCTGTCCCTGACCTGGCAGGACATGGACGTCTTGAAAGCTGTTCACGAAGCACTGAAACCAGTCGGTGACTTCACTGATACTTTGTCAGGAGAAAATTATGTGACCAGTTCCTGTATCCTCCCCATACTACAGCTCTGCAGGGACAATGTGTTGGCTGCGTCAGAAAATGACCTCCAGCTAACAAAGTCAATCAAAACTGGAATTCTAACAAAGCTGGAGGCCAAGTATGAATCCAATTCAGTGCGCAAAATATTGCGAAAATGCACTTTCCTCGACCCTCGTTACCGTGGAGGATATGAGACGGATGACAACGCATTGGCTGAGACCAAGGCTGAATTACAGGCTGAGATCGTGAGCTTAGAGGCAGCAGGTCCATTGGCCATCAGAGTGGAAGAGGGAGAGGCGCAACCTGCACCCTCACAAAAAAAGATGACTCTGGGAAGTATGCTGCAAAAAAAAATCTGATGCAATGGCAGGTCCCGTCGGCATTGGCACCGTAGAGGACCGAGTCGGAGCTGAAATAACAGCCTACTGTTTGGAGCCAGTTACTCCAGGAGACGAGGACCCACTTCTCTGGTGGAAAAATGCTGCCGGGAGTTTTCCCCAGATGTCGCGAGTGGCACGAAAGTACCTGTGCGTCTGTGCCACAAGCACACCATCGGAGCGGGTTTTCAGCACCGTAGGTAAAGTTGTCGGTCCACAACGTGCCCTGTTAAAGCCGGACAAAGTAAACATGCTGGTTTTTCTAGCGAAAAATCTTGACTAGATTGATGCCACTTGCCATTCGTTCCTATTCGCACTGTTTATTTTTATTTATTTAATTGATTCAGGTATTTTTATTTGGTTTATGTTAAAAATAATATTGGAAAGAAGACTGGAAAGAAGTTTTTGTTTAGGACTATTGCTTTGCAATACGTTTTATAATATGGATGATGTTTATGTTAATTCAACTCTGGTTGACTGTTATGGGTCTATTTGCACTTTTTTATAAGCTGTTCTTCTTTGTTATTAAAAGTTGTTCAGGCGGTGTGATTTAATTTAATTGATTTGTGTGCGCGTCTCCGCACGAAAACTGTTCTGGATGTTAATTTAATTCTGTTTGACTGTTGTATTTGCACTTTTTTATAAACTGCTATTTGTTGCTAATAAAAGTTGTTAATATTGTTCTGCATGTTATTTTGTTATTGTTTCAGTATTAGTGTTTGATATTCAGTTTCTGAACGGTTTAGGCACAAGCCAACAGTTTGGTGACGCTGTCTGAGCCTTACGTCACATTTTTTTTATTATTCACGGTAATACCATATACCGAGGTAAAATAGGGAGGAGGTTTGACGGTATCAAAATTTGGATACCGCCCAACCTTAATATACATACATATATACATACATATACATATACACATATACATACATACATATATACACATACATATATATATATATATATATATATATATATATATATATATATATACACATATACACATATACATATACACACACATATATATATATATATATATAATTTGCATATATCCTTCTTAACTGTGTTGGCCAAGTACAATCAGATAAGAGGAGGAAACTAAATTGACCACCAGAGTAATGCAATTTTACTCCTCCACAATGGCAAGAAAAACATTTCATGCAGGAACCAAACTGTATACAGTATTTTTAAGTTTCCAATAGAGAGTAACTGGGGCAAATCTGTAACCAGATGACAATTGCCCCACTGTGTCAAATTTGCATACTACCTGTTTCAGGCAAGAAAAACAAAAAACAAAGTGGAGAACAGGAAAGAGAGAGAGAGTATATCTATGAATTAATTTAGTCTCTAAAAGAGGTTAGAATTTCTGTGATTTGAAAATGGGCTGGTTGCAGACAATGAGATAAGGCACAAATAACCATTACCTGTAAAGTATGCCTTAAAGCCGGGCTACTCAACATGTGGCCCATGGGCCACATGCGGCCCCCCCCTAAAGCATTTTCTGTGGCCCCCAGGAAGAAAGAAATGTATTAAAGTCTATCAATTCTTTTCAGAATTTAAATTCCTGGTCAAAACAAGAACATTCCGTTTTCTCTGAAAAGGGGGTGCACTAGTATTTTATATGTTTTTTCAGTTCATGCAAAGTTTCTTTATGCATCACAACGCGAAGTAGACAAAACATTTAGAGAGCTACTGGTGAAAACGACAAGAAAATGGCAAAACACAAAATCTCAAACGAGCATAGAACATCTAACAAAGCATGGGAAGAAGAATTTGCATTCATTGAAATAAACAATAAACCTCTATGCTTTGTCAGAGAAGTATAGCGGTACCAAAACACGCAAATATCCAGAGTCATCATGAAAGCGCTCATGCTGACTTTAGAAAATTATATCCCCCCTCAGACCAATTTAAGAAAGGATAAAACACGCTCACTTGTAGACAGCCTACATGGCCAGCAAAATTTACTATGATGCAAAGTAAAAGAGCGATTCCATTACAGAAGCCTCATATAAAATAGCGTAGAACATTGCAAACAGCCGCAGATCTTTTACTGAAGGTGAGCTTATTAAAAAAAAAGTTTCTTAGAGTACAGTGAATCTCTTTTCGCTGATTTTAAAAATAAAGACGATATCATTGGTCAGATATCCAAATTGCAACTATCAGAGTCTACACTAGCCCGAAGAGTTGAAACAATTTCTGATAATCTTTTTGAAAAGCTTGTAACTGACCTAAGTAACGTGGAACATGTTAGTCTGGCCATTGATGAGTCAACCGATATATCAGACATGACCCAGGTCATGGTGAGGGTGCACTTTTTTAATGGCACGGATTTTGCTAAGGAAATGCTCACACTTCTTCCACTTAAAGGCCGAACAAGAGGGAACATTAATAAGCATCCTGAGTGTATTTTCATTTGTATTTATGGTGGAGCATGGCAGTATTCATATGTTACTTACATATTATCCTTATATGCAGGCATTTAAAGAGCAAAAGTAGATGGGGCAATAAAATGTTAATTGGTCTAAATTACATTAAAGTTTCAAATACCTTTTATAATTATTTTAAGATGCATTTTTACTTCACTCCCATTGTCAGATAAATGTTATTTGTTAAAAATTTTCTTATCTAGTGATATGATTACAACAAGAGAAGTCTTATGTTAGCTCAACTTTAAATAAAGTGCTAATTTCTACATGTATTATTCTTGTGAAGGATTGTTTATTAAATGTAGCCCCAAATGCAAAGAAAATTTGTGAAATAGATTTACTAGTTTTAAAACATTCTAACTTAAATCTTTAGGAAACAATTAATGCCAAAAATGTCATAAAATGTTAACTTGTTTTGCATTGCAGCCCTTTAGTCAGGCTAATTCCCAGTTTTTGGCCCCTGAAGTACATGAAGTTTAGTAGCACTGCCTTAAAGGTTGGCAGTATAACATACTATATTAATCACCTTAAATATGTTATTGAATATGAGGACATGCAGAGTGGTGGCTCTGAAGCTAGGGATATATGCCAGTTCGAATCCAGTAAATACCACTCCGTTGGGTCCTTGAGCAAGGCCCTTAACCTGCAATTGCTCCACTCTAAGTATGATTTGCCACTGGCCGTGCAAGCAGGTCCTCCAACGTTCAGGGAAAACTCAGGGGTTGGTGGCAGGATTGGCACTCTAGCCACTGAAGAAAGAAGAAGAAGAAAAAAAAAAAAAACTTGCATTGTTCCATTCCATTCAAACTAGTATGGTGCTAAGGTGCACTCTGTACTTGGGTCCTATTTGGGATCCTGAGATGGTTTGTTGTGTGGTAGGTATGGCAACACACTGTATCAGTGCATGCTCCCAACCTCCTCCTCCTCCAAAATGAGGAGAGGGTCAACTGCTGTACGGTGGCATGTTTATTCACCCACTACAAAACAGGTTCCTTCAAAGCAAATCATGTTGGCAGTTTTGAGACAAAAACAACTGTGATGCACATCCAAGCAACATAGTTTATTCATCAGGTCAGGTTGGGGAGCATGCACTGGTGCAGCACGTTGCTGCACCCACCACATGACAAAACAGCTGGTCCAGTTCCACACTCCGTATCTGACAATCTATATGCTGCCGCCAGGTGTTACGTGGGTATCCCCTTGGCCTGGTCCAGCCACTCAGGTCCTCAACAATGAGAATTCTGCAAACTCGATCACACTCAGGGAATCACGCCACATGGCCGTAGTGCCAATGCAGGTAATGTGCCTCACTGAAGACTCTGTGAGCAACCACTCGTTTAACACAAAGTCAAACCAGTGGTACCCAAGGATTCTCTGAAGAGACGTAGTAACAAAGGAGTCCATTCTTCATCTTGGGTCCATGTCTCTCAACCATATAGCAAAACAGGAAGCACCTGAACTCTAAAGACTTGGACCTTCATCCTTTGGCAAAGATATCGGAAATGGTACACACCCCTTTCCAGCGACCTCATGATTCCCCCAGGCTCTCCCAATCTGTCTAATGAATTCACAAATGTTGCTGCCGAGGTAAGTAAACCTCTGAATGCTGTCGACATTCTCTCCGCAGACAGACACACAGCGGGTAATTTTGCTCAAAAGGTCATTAAATGCCTCAATCTTGGGTTATATCCAGGACACTTGCAAGCCCAGGCACTCCGACTCCTCGCTCAGTCTATGAAGGGCACTAAATCAGAGCCTGCACCGACTCCATGAAGATCACAGCATCGTTGGCAAAGTCAAGATCAGTAAATCATTCTTCACCAACAGATGCCTCACAGCCGCTGGACCCCATGACACTGCTCAACACCCAGTCCACGCAAGTACGGAACAAGATAGGAGCAACAAACACCCCTGACGAACCCCAGAATCAACTGGGAAAAATGCAGAGGTTCTGCCTCCACTCTGCACAGTACTCACAGTACCAGTGTGGCTTCTGTGTGTGTACTTTGCCATAAACAAATATGAGATACTATTTTGACCATAAACGGTTCTTAAATTTGTTTAACTCTGTACTGAAATGCATAAACTGTATTCAATATACACTGATACATACAAAATTTAACTTGAAACACAAATTATAAACTGAGATTTTGTATCATAAATTCCATGCTGAAATGCAGATCATATTTCATTGCTAGCCTTTGTCTCATCAACTCAAACACACTTTTCCATCCATCCATCCATCATCCAACCCACTATATCCTAACTACAGGGTCACGGGGGTCTGCTGGAGCCAATCCCAGCCAACACAGGGCGCAAGGCAGGAAACAAACCCCGGGCAGGGCGCCAGCCCACCGCAGCAAACACACTTTTTCTAAGCTTGAAATCATTTAATACACATAAAAATCATGACAGTTAAAGCTTAACGTATATTGTGCCTTTCGGTTTCTTGGAGAAGAAAGTTCTTTCTGTGTCAGGATGCCAGCTCTAGTATGCATCATCTCTTCCTACCACAGAAAACTATTTGATCAAATCTTTATCCTTAGCATGCATTAAACACAAGCAAAGAGTAAGACATGAGTTAGTTTATTTTAGTCATATTTTGCAGATGGAGTCTACAAAATATTTTTTAGAAATACAAGACTTAACTAAGTTTAATTAAAGCATACTTGCATTTGGTATAAACTATCCATATTTCCAAATGACAGTAGTCAAAACAGTACCTAAAAGATACATGCTTCTAAATGACAGAGATTATAATAAAAGCAATGAATAGCTTAGGCATGGCCAATGAACACATTTCTTCATCATATTGTCCAGGCTAAAATGAGGCTGGCAACTTAGAAACTGAAGTGATTGGTGACAATAATAGTGGCTAAAAACTCCTTTTCCACAAGAACATTCATTTATGCATCCAGTTAGAAATTTTACTTATCCGAGATTATACACAAGCAAGTAGCTATTTCTGCCTTTATTACATAAAAGTATTTGATATTAACCACTGCGAAGAACCGAACTATACAAGCCTAAATATACACGGAAAGCAGGCTCAAAAATAATTAATGGTGAATGAAAAGTCCCCAACACACATGAAATGCATTTTCTGCCTGTTCATGTTTACAAGGGATTATTCACAAAAATATGTTTGTATTTTACAAACAATGAATCAAACTAGACGGAGGAAATGAGAACTACAAAACTGTAAAAATTGCTTAAATCAATTGTTATCTGTTTTTCTGATATAATGCAACAGATGGTATACTTAATAAAATTAACTAGCTGACAATTTACTAACATTTGATTCCATCTGCTATTTCTAACAAAACAAATTTTCAAAGAGGTAGCCGGTACACACTCTAAGGTATCCCCCCAGTTAACAACATTTTTCTATATTATCTTTTTTTCATATACGAGAAATCCTCACATCAAATGGGCTGCTGGCATGTGAAAGCATTGTTACAACTGTCTTCTTCCGCTGGAAGAGATGAACTATGGTTACAGCCATTGCAGAGTTAAGATTGCTTCCACACAAATTCAAGGGTATCCTACTATGTAGGAATCGAGAATGATCTGTAACTTGCTAAGAAGTGTCTTTGCCTACCTGTCACAAATTCTCCTTCAAAGACTGAATTCTGTAATAACAGCAACTCAGCAAAATACTACAGGTCATACCAATAAATTGTGTGCTTTATAATTACAACCATAATTAGGGATGAGTCTACTTAAAAACAGAAGTTTTGTTTTCCAACCTTTATTTTGAAAATTAGTGTTTGTTATGTTAAACAATACTACATCAAACAAACAATATTTACCTAATATTGTGATGTTAAAATCATAGTTACTCTATCGTCACTGTATCATTAATCAGCCTTAATTAAACTTAACAACATCTGATCTGAAGAAACAAGACGTATTTTGAAGGGTGCATTAAAATATCAATATATAGCATCACTTTCAGACCAAAAAATATTTTGATATCACTTGTATGCCTTATCACCCATCCCTGTTGTAACAGTGATTTCCATATTGCCTTTAATGTTTAAAACGATATGTATTCACTGGCATAACATGATGCCAAAGTGGCTAGAACCACTGCATCATAGATCTAGAATGCTTGCTACAAATACAAGGTCAGTCTTACATATTCTCCTTGTACAGTTTTCCAACCCCATCCCAAAGATATAAAGGAAAGGTTAATGAATGATTTTAGATTGGCCCAGAATGACTGAGTGCAGGCATATGTGTGAAAGTACCAAGCAATGTACTGGTGCCCTGTCTAGGAGTGGCTTGTTCCTTGCATTCAGTGTCGACAGGATACATACCACCTCCTCACAATTCCTCTGATAAGCATTTCAGAAAATAAATACATCTGTGAATGTATGATTGATAATATTAAAATGTTACACGCAAATCAAAAATTAAAATTAAAAATGCTACACAATTCTGAATATATAATTGATATATTGAAATTGCCAATATTTTTGATGTTTTATATTAATTTAATAAGAGCATCAGAATACAAACAATGGATTCAAACACCAGTACTCAGGCTTATACTGTATAATGACTACTGGTCCTTAGTTTTACAAGTTCCTTACTCTGTTTTTCCCAATGCTTCCTCCTAGCTTTAGTGGTTTCAAATGAGGAGCTTTTTGGATAACTAAAAAATAGTCACATACTGTATAGGTTCCTGTATACACTGAATTCTAGTCCAAAACAGCACTGCAAGGGCTATAGGACTGTAACATTAAACAAAGGTATACTCAACGTCCAGTGATAAGGGCTTATATGTTGATACACTGGTAATTGAATTTTAATTTGTAGCCTCATTGATTACAGTGTACCTCATCATAGACACATAAATAGGCTAATTTTAAACAACAAAATACATTTTGTAAAATACACCTCACTTTTTATGTTTTTACTGTGATTACCACTACATAAAAACTGCTCTGCAGATTATACCCATCCTTACATGGGACCAATTTGGAATCACAAATTAACCTAATGCAAAAATCTTTGATGGAGGTGTAGGCGAAAACGAGTGCACCCAAAGGAAAAATTACACAACAAACAACTAAGTGCAGAATTCAAACCCAGCACTCTGAACCCATGAAGCAGCAGCATTTACCACTATGCTGCTGTATCACCCCTAGTAACTTTTACAGTAAGCATAAATTTACTGTTTAAATCATAGGCAAAATGCTGATAAAGATGGCAGTGCTGTTTCCTCTTGGATCAATAGCGTAATGGGTTAGAACTATGCCTAGTTGTTCTGTATGTGGAATCTGAACATTTTCCCCATGTCTGTATGTGTTTTTCCTTCCACCACTCAATGACACGTGTGTTAAGTCAACTGTCAATTTCGAATTTGCCC
>NW_026261637.1:0-41524 GCF_900747795.2 Erpetoichthys calabaricus | reverse complement strand
ATCATTTGGAACAGTTTTACATCAGT
This sequence comes from Erpetoichthys calabaricus, assembly GCF_900747795.2. NCBI lineage: Eukaryota > Metazoa > Chordata > Cladistia > Polypteriformes > Polypteridae > Erpetoichthys > Erpetoichthys calabaricus. The sequence goes on along the minus strand of NW_026261637.1, from coordinate 41,498 downwards.
ATTTTCAGGGGGCACTGAGTTATAGTTGAATGTAACTTGAATTCACAATGGCGCGTTTCAAGAGCTGAAAAAACACTCCAAGTGATAACAAGTGTTACGGATGGTTAATCTAGTAGAATCTGATCTACACAGTTAAATTCTGTTAGAATCCATCATTTCACATGTGATACAAGTGGTTTCCACACATAGAAGTTAAGGAACATTGAGTAACATTCAACATCAGTTTTGCCCAATGCGTTTCAAAGGGGGAAACAAGTGAATTTTAGATGTTGATGTGTACCTTGAGTAACACTTAGGAAACCATCCAAACAGTTATTACCCATTAGAGAACTATGTATTACATCATTTGGAACAGTTTTACATCAGTATTTTCACGTGGGACTGAGTTATAGTTGAATGTAACTTGAATTCACAATGGCGCGTTTCAAGAGCTGAAAAACACTCCAAGTGATAACAAGTGTTACGGATGGTTAATCTAGTAGAATCTGATCTACACAGTTAAATTCTGTTAGAATCCATCATTTCACATGTGATACAAGTGGTTTCCACACATAGAAGTTAAGGAACATTGAGTAACATTCAACATCAGTTTTGCCCAATGCGTTTCAATGGGGGAAAACAAGTGAATTTGAGATGTTGATGTTTACCTTGAGTAACACTTAGGAAACCATCCAAACAGTTATTACCCATTAGAGAACTATGTATTACATCATTTGGAACAGTTTTACATCAGTATTTTCACGTGGGACTGAGATATAGTTGAATGTAACTTGACTTCACAATGGCGCGTTTCAAGAGCTGAAAAACACTCCAAGTGATAACAAGTGTTACGGATGGTTAATCTAGTAGAATCTGATCTACACAGTTAAATTCTGTTAGAATCCATCATTTCACATGTGATACAAGTGGTTTCCACACATAGAAGTTAAGGAACATTGAGTAACAATCAACATCAGTTTTGCCCAATGCGTTTCAATGGGGGAAACAAGTGAATTTGAGATGTTGATGTTTACCTTGAGTAACACTTAGGAAACCATCCAAAGAGTTATTACCCATTAGAGAACTATGTATTACATCATTTGGAACAGTTTTACATCAGTATTTTCACGTGGGACTGAGATATAGTTGAATGTAACTTGACTTCACAATGGCGCGTTTCAAGAGCTGAAAAAACACTCCAAGTGATAACAAGTGTTACGGATGGTTAATCTAGTAGAATCTGATCTACACAGTTAAATTCTGTTAGAATCCATCATTTCACATGTGATACAAGTGGTTTCCACACATAGAAGTTAAGGAACATTGAGTAACAATCAACATCAGTTTTGCCCAATGCGTTTCAATGGGGGAAAACAAGTGAATTTGAGATGTTGATGTTTACCTTGAGTAACACTTAGGAAACCATCCAAAGAGTTATTACCCATTAGAGAACTATGTATTACATCATTTGGAACAGTTTTACATCAGTATTTTCACGTGGGACTGAGATATAGTTGAATGTAACTTGACTTCACAATGGCGCGTTTCAAGAGCTGAAAAACACTCCAAGTGATAACAAGTGTTACGGATGGTTAATCTAGTAGAATCTGATCTACACAGTTAAATTCTGTTAGAATCCATCATTTCACATGTGATACAAGTGGTTTCCACACATAGAAGTTAAGGAACATTGAGTAACAATCAACATCAGTTTTGCCCAATGCGTTTCAATGGGGAAAACAAGTGAATTTGAGATGTTGATGTTTACCTTGAGTAACACTTAGGAAACCATCCAAAGAGTTATTACCCATTAGAGAACTATGTATTACATCATTTGGAACAGTTTTACATCAGTATTTTCACGTGGGACTGAGATATAGTTGAATGTAACTTGACTTCACAATGGCGCGTTTCAAGAGCTGAAAAACACCTCCAAGTGATAACAAGTGTTACGGCTGGTTAATCTAGTAGAATCTGATCTACACAGTTAAATTCTGTTAGAATCCATCATTTCACATGTGATACAAGTGGTTTCCACACATAGAAGTTAAGGAACATTGAGTAACAATCAACATCAGTTTTGCCCAATGCGTTTCAATGGGGAAACAAGTGAATTTGAGATGTTGATGTTTACCTTGAGTAACACTTAGGAAACCATCCAAAGAGTTATTACCCATTAGAGAACTATGTATTACATCATTTGGAACAGTTTTACATCAGTATTTTCACGTGGGCCTGAGTTATAGTTGAATGTAACTTGACTTCACAATGGCGCGTTTCAAGAGCTGAAAAACACTCCAAGTGATAACAAGTGTTACGGATGGTTAATCTAGTAGAATCTGATCTACACAGTTAAATTCTGTTAGAATCCATCATTTCACATGTGATACAAGTGGTTTCCACACATAGAAGTTAAGGAACATTGAGTAACATTCAACATCAGTTTTGCCCAATGCGTTTCAAAGGGGGAAAACAAGTGAATTTGAGATGTTGATGTGTACCTTGAGTAACACTTAGGAAACCATCCAAAGAGTTATTACCCATTAGAGAACTATGTATTACATCATTGGAACAGTTTTACATCAGTAATTTCACGTGGGACTGAGATATAGTTGAATGTAACTTGACTTCACAATGGCGCGTTTCAAGAGCTGAAAAACACTCCAAGTGATAACAAGTGTTACGGCTGGTTAATCTAGTAGAATCTGATCTACACAGTTAAATTCTGTTAGAATCCATCATTTCACATGTGATACAAGTGGTTTCCACACATAGAAGTTAAGGAACATTGAGTAACAATCAACATCAGTTTTGCCCAATGCGTTTCAATGGGGAAAACAAGTGAATTTGAGATGTTGATGTTTACCTTGAGTAACACTTAGGAAACCATCCAAAGAGTTATTACCCATTAGAGAACTATGTATTACATCATTTGGAACAGTTTTACATCAGTATTTTCACGTGGGACTGAGATATAGTTGAATGTAACTTGACTTCACAATGGTGCGTTTCAAGAGCTGAAAAACACTCCAAGTGATAACAAGTGTTACGGCTGGTTAATCTAGTAGAATCTGATCTACACAGTTAAATTCTGTTAGAATCCATCATTTCACATGTGATACAAGTGGTTTCCACACATAGAAGTTAAGGAACATTGAGTAACAATCAACATCAGTTTTGCCCAATGCGTTTCAATGGGGGAAAACAAGTGAATTTGAGATGTTGATGTTTACCTTGAGTAACACTTAGGAAACCATCCAAAGAGTTATTACCCATTAGAGAACTATGTATTACATCATTTGGAACAGTTTTACATCAGTATTTTCACGTGGGACTGAGATATAGTTGAATGTAACTTGACTTCACAATGGCGCGTTTCAAGAGCTGAAAAACACTCCAAGTGATAACAAGTGTTACGGCTGGTTAATCTAGTAGAATCTGATCTACACAGTTAAATTCTGTTAGAATCCATCATTTCACATGTGATACAAGTGGTTTCCACACATAGAAGTTAAGGAACATTGAGTAACAATCAACATCAGTTTTGCCCAATGCGTTTCAATGGGGGAAAACAAGTGAATTTGAGATGTTGATGTTTACCTTGAGTAACACTTAGGAAACCATCCAAAGAGTTATTACCCATTAGAGAACTATGTATTACATCATTTGGAACAGTTTTACATCAGTATTTTCACGTGGGACTGAGATATAGTTGAATGTAACTTGACTTCACAATGGAGCGTTTCAAGAGCTGAAAAACACTCCAAGTGATAACAAGTGTTACGGCTGGTTAATCTAGTAGAATCTGATCTACACAGTTAAATTCTGTTAGAATCCATCATTTCACATGTGATACAAGTGGTTTCCACACATAGAAGTTAAGGAACATTGAGTAACAATCAACATCAGTTTTGCCCAATGCGTTTCAATGGGGTAAACAAGTGAATTTGAGATGTTGATGTTTACCTTGAGTAACACTTAGGAAACCATCCAAAGAGTTATTACCCATTAGAGAACTATGTATTACATCATTTGGAACAGTTTTACATCAGTATTTTCACGTGGGACTGAGATATAGTTGAATGTAACTTGACTTCACAATGGTGCGTTTCAAGAGCTGAAAAACACTCCAAGTGATAACAAGTGTTACGGCTGGTTAATCTAGTAGAATCTGATCTACACAGTTAAATTCTGTTAGAATCCATCATTTCACATGTGATACAAGTGGTTTCCACACATAGAAGTTAAGGAACATTGAGTAACAATCAACATCAGTTTTCCCCAATGCGTTTCAATGGGGAAACAAGTGAATTTGAGATGTTGATGTTTACCTTGAGTAACACTTAGGAAACCATCCAAAGAGTTATTACCCATTAGAGAACTATGTATTACATCATTTGGAACAGTTTTACATCAGTATTTTCACGTGGGACTGAGATATAGTTGAATGTAACTTGACTTCACAATGGCGCGTTTCAAGAGCTGAAAAACACTCCAAGTGATAACAAGTGTTACGGCTGGTTAATCTAGTAGAATCTGATCTACACAGTTAAATTCTGTTAGAATCCATCATTTCACATGTGATACAAGTGGTTTCCACACATAGAAGTTAAGGAACATTGAGTAACAATCAACATCAGTTTTGCCCAATGCGTTTCAATGGGGAAAACAAGTGAATTTGAGATGTTGATGTTTACCTTGAGTAACACTTAGGAAACCATCCAAAGAGTTATTACCCATTAGAGAACTATGTATTACATCATTTGGAACAGTTTTACATCAGTATTTTCACGTGGGACTGAGATATAGTTGAATGTAACTTGACTTCACAATGGCGCGTTTCAAGAGCTGAAAAACACTCCAAGTGATAACAAGTGTTACGGCTGGTTAATCTAGTAGAATCTGATCTACACAGTTAAATTCTGTTAGAATCCATCATTTCACATGTGATACAAGTGGTTTCCACACATAGAAGTTAAGGAACATTGAGTAACAATCAACATCAGTTTTGCCCAATGCGTTTCAATGGGGAAAACAAGTGAATTTGAGATGTTGATGTTTACCTTGAGTAACACTTAGGAAACCATCCAAAGAGTTATTACCCATTAGAGAACTATGTATTACATCATTTGGAACAGTTTTACATCAGTATTTTCACGTGGGACTGAGATTTAGTTGAATGTAACTTGACTTCACAATGGCGCGTTTCAAGAGCTGAAAAACACTCCAAGTGATAACAAGTGTTACGGCTGGTTAATCTAGTAGAATCTGATCTACACAGTTAAATTCTGTTAGAATCCATCATTTCACATGTGATACAAGTGGTTTCCACACATAGAAGTTAAGGAACCTTGAGTAACAATCAACATCAGTTTTGCCCAATGCGTTTCAATGGGGAAAACAAGTGAATTTGAGATGTTGATGTTTACCTTGAGTAACACTTAGGAAACCATCCAAAGAGTTATTACCCATTAGAGAACTATGTATTACATCATTTGGAACAGTTTTACATCAGTATTTTCACGTGGGACTGAGATATAGTTGAATGTAACTTGACTTCACAATGGTGCGTTTCAAGAGCTGAAAAACACTCCAAGTGATAACAAGTGTTACGGATGGTTAATCTAGTAGAATCTGATCTACACAGTTAAATTCTGTTAGAATCCATCATTTCACATGTGATACAAGTGGTTTCCACACATAGAAGTTAAGGAACATTGAGTAACAATCAACATCAGTTTTGCCCAATGCGTTTCAATGGGGAAAACAAGTGAATTTTGAGATGTTGATGTTTACCTTGAGTAACACTTAGGAAACCATCCAAAGAGTTATTACCCATTAGAGAACTATGTATTACATCATTTGGAACAGTTTTACATCAGTATTTTCACGTGGGACTGAGATATAGTTGAATGTAACTTGACTTCACAATGGCGCGTTTCAAGAGCTGAAAAACACTCCAAGTGATAACAAGTGTTACGGCTGGTTAATCTAGTAGAATCTGATCTACACAGTTAAATTCTGTTAGAATCCATCATTTCACATGTGATACAAGTGGTTTCCACACATAGAAGTTAAGGAACATTGAGTAACAATCAACATCAGTTTTGCCCAATGCGTTTCAATGGGGGAAAACAAGTGAATTTGAGATGTTGATGTTTACCTTGAGTAACACTTAGGAAACCATCCAAAGAGTTATTACCCATTAGAGAACTATGTATTACATCATTTGGAACAGTTTTACATCAGTATTTTCACGTGGGACTGAGATATAGTTGAATGTAACTTGACTTCACAATGGCGCGTTTCAAGAGCTGAAAAACACTCCAAGTGATAACAAGTGTTACGGATGGTTAATCTAGTAGAATCTGATCTACACAGTTAAATTCTGTTAGAATCCATCATTTCACATGTGATACAAGTGGTTTCCACACTTAGAAGTTAAGGAACATTGAGTAAACAATCAACATCAGTTTTGCCCAATGCGTTTCAATGGGGCAAAACAAGTGAATTTGAGATGTTGATGTGTACCTTGAGTAACACTTAGGAAACCATCCAAACAGTTATTACCCATTAGAGAACTATGTATTACATCATTTGGAACAGTTTTACATCAGTATTTTCACGTGGGACTGAGATATAGTTGAATGTAACTTGAATTCACAATGGCTGCGTTTCAAGAGCTGAAAAACACTCCAAGTGATAACAAGTGTTACGGCTGGTTAATCTAGTAGAATCTGATCTACACAGTTAAATTCTGTTAGAATCCATCATTTCACATGTGATACAAGTGGTTTCCACACATAGAAGTTAAGGAACATTGAGTAACAATCAACATCAGTTTTGCCCAATGCGTTTCAATGGGGAAAACAAGTGAATTTGAGATGTTGATGTGTACCTTGAGTAACACTTAGGAAACCATCCAAAGAGTTATTACCCATTAGAGAACTATGTATTACATCATTTGGAACAGTTTTACATCAGTATTTTCAGGGGGCACTGAGTTATAGTTGAATGTAACTTGACTTCACAATGGCGCGTTTCAAGAGCTGAAAAACACTCCAAGTGATAACAAGTGTTACGGCTGGTTAATCTAGTAGAATCTGATCTACACAGTTAAATTCTGTTAGAATCCATCATTTCACATGTGATACAAGTGGTTTCCACACATAGAGTTAAGGAACATTGAGTAACAATCAACATCAGTTTTGCCCAATGCGTTTCAATGGGGAAAACAAGTGAATTTGAGATGTTGATGTTTACCTTGAGTAACACTTAGGAAACCATCCAAAGAGTTATTACCCATTAGAGAACTATGTATTACATCTTTTGGAACAGTTTTACATCAGTATTTTCACGTGGGACTGAGATATAGTTGAATGTAACTTGACTTCACAATGGCGCGTTTCAAGAGCTGAAAAACACTCCAAGTGATAACAAGTGTTACGGCTGGTTAATCTAGTAGAATCTGATCTACACAGTTAAATTCTGTTAGAATCCATCATTTCACATGTGATACAAGTGGTTTCCACACATAGAAGTTAAGGAACATTGAGTAACAATCAACATCAGTTTTGCCCAATGCGTTTCAATGGGGAAACAAGTGAATTTGAGATGTTGATGTTTACCTTGAGTAACACTTAGGAAACCATCCAAAGAGTTATTACCCATTAGAGAACTATGTATTACATCATTTGGAACAGTTTTACATCAGTATTTTCACGTGGCACTGAGATATAGTTGAATGTAACTAGACTTCACAATGGTGCGTTTCAAGAGCTGAAAAACACTCCAAGTGATTACAAGTGTTACGGCTGGTTAATCTAGTAGAATCTGATCTACACAGTTAAATTCTGTTAGAATCCATCATTTCACATGTGATACAAGTGGTTTCCACACATAGAAGTTAAGGAACATTGAGTAACAGTCAACATCAGTTTTGCCCAATGCGTTTCTATGGGGAAAACAAGTGAAGTTGAGATGTTGATGTTTACCTTGAGTAACACTTAGGAAACAATCCAAAGAGTTATTACCCATTAGAGAACTATGTATTACATCATTTGGAACAGTTTTACATCAGTATTTTCACGTGGGACTGAGATATAGTTGAATGTAACTTGACTTCACAATGGCGCGTTTCAAGAGCTGAAAAACACTCCAAGTGATAACAAGTGTTACGGCTGGTTAATCTAGTAGAATCTGATCTACACAGTTAAATTCTGTTAGAATCCATCATTTCACATGTGATACAAGTGGTTTCCACACATAGAAGTTAAGGAACATAGAGTAACAATCAACATCAGTTTTGCCCAATGCGTTTCAATGGGGAAAACAAGTGAATTTGAGATGTTGATGTTTACCTTGAGTAACACTTAGGAAACCATCCAAAGAGTTATTACCCATTAGAGAACTATGTATTACATCATTAGGAACAGTTTTACATCAGTATTTTCACGTGGGACTGAGAGATATAGTTGAATGTAACTTGACTTCACAATGGTGCGTATCAAGAGCTGAAAAACACTCCAAGTGATAACAAGTGTTACGGCTGGTTAATCTAGTAGAATCTGATCTACACAGTTAAATTCTGTTAGAATCCATCATTTCACATGTGATACAAGTGGTTTCCACACATAGAAGTTAAGGAACATTGAGTAACAATCAACATCAGTTTTGCCCAATGCGTTTCAATGGGGAAAACAAGTGAATTTGAGATGTTGATGTTTACCTTGAGTAACACTTAGGAAACCATCCAAAGAGTTATTACCCATTAGAGAACTATGTATTACATCATTTGGAACAGTTTTACATCAGTATTTTCACGTGGGACTGAGATATAGTTGAATGTAACTTGACTTCACAATGGCTGCGTTTCAAGAGCTGAAAAACACTCCAAGTGATAACAAGTGTTACGGCTGGTTAATCTAGTAGAATCTGATCTACACAGTTAAATTCTGTTAGAATCCATCATTTCACATGTGATACAAGTGGTTTCCACACATAGAAGTTAAGGAACATTGAGTAACAATCAACATCAGTTTTGCCCAATGCGTTTCAATGGGGAAAACAAGTGAATTTGAGATGTTGATGTGTACCTTGAGTAACACTTAGGAAACCATCCAAACAGTTATTACCCATTAGAGAACTATGTATTACATCATTTGGAACAGTTTTACATCAGTATTTTCACGGGGGCACTGAGTTATAGTTGAATGTAACTTGAATTCACAATGGTGCGTTTCAAGAGCTGAAAAACACTCCAAGTGATAACAAGTGTTACGGCTGGTTAATCTAGTAGAATCTGATCTACACAGTTAAATTCTGTTAGAATCCATCATTTCACATGTGATACAAGTGGTTTCCACACATAGAAGTTAAGGAACATTGAGTAACAATCAACATCAGTTTTGCCCAATGCGTTTCAATGGGGAAAACAAGTGAATTTGAGATGTTGATGTGTACCTTGAGTAACACTTAGGAAACCATCCAAACAGTTATTACCCATTAGAGAACTATGTATTACATCATTTGGAACAGTTTTACATCAGTATTTTCACGTGGGACTGAGATATAGTTGAATGTAACTTGAATTCACAATGGCGCGTTTCAAGAGCTGAAAAACACTCCAAGTGATAACAAGTGTTACGGCTGGTTAATCTAGTAGAATCTGATCTACACAGTTAAATTCTGTTAGAATCCATCATTTCACATGTGATACAAGTGGTTTCCACACATAGAAGTTAAGGAACATTGAGTAACAATCAACATCAGTTTTGCCCAATGCGTTTCAATGGGGGAAAACAAGTGAATTTGAGATGTTGATGTGTACCTTGAGTAACACTTAGGAAACCATCCAAACAGTTATTACCCATTAGAGAACTATGTATTACATCATTTGGAACAGTTTTACATCAGTATTTTCACGGGGGCACTGAGTTATAGTTGAATGTAACTTGACTTCACAATGGTGCGTTTCAAGAGCTGAAAAACACTCCAAGTGATAACAAGTGTTACGGCTGGTTAATCTAGTAGAATCTGATCTACACAGTTAAATTCTGTTAGAATCCATCATTTCACATGTGATACAAGTGGTTTCCACACATAGAAGTTAAGGAACATTGAGTAACAATCAACATCAGTTTTGCCCAATGCGTTTCAATGGGGAAAACAAGTGAATTTGAGATGTTGATGTTTACCTTGAGTAACACTTAGGAAACCATCCAAACAGTTATTACCCATTAGAGAACTATGTATTACATCATTTGGAACAGTTTTACATCAGTATTTTCACGTGGGCACTGAGTTATAGTTGAATGTAACTTGAATTCACAATGGTGCGTTTCAAGAGCTGAAAAACACTCCAAGTGATAACAAGTGTTACGGATGGTTAATCTAGTAGAATCTGATCTACACAGTTAAATTCTGTTAGAATCCATCATTTCACATGTGATACAAGTGGTTTCCACACATAGAAGTTAAGGAACATTGAGTAACAATCAACATCAGTTTTGCCCAATGCGTTTCAATGGGGAAAACAAGTGAATTTGAGATGTTGATGTGTACCTTGAGTAACACTTAGGAAACCATCCAAACAGTTATTACCCATTAGAGAACTATGTATTACATCATTTGGAACAGTTTTACATCAGTATTTTCACGGGGGCACTGAGTTATAGTTGAATGTAACTTGACTTCACAATGGCTGCGTTTCAAGAGCTGAAAAACACTCCAAGTGATAACAAGTGTTACGGCTGGTTAATCTAGTAGAATCTGATCTACACAGTTAAATTCTGTTAGAATCCATCATTTCACATGTGATACAAGTGGTTTCCACACATAGAAGTTAAGGAACATTGAGTAACAATCAACATCAGTTTTGCCCAATGCGTTTCAATGGGGAAAACAAGTGAATTTGAGATGTTGATGTGTACCTTGAGTAACACTTAGGAAACCATCCAAAGAGTTATTACCCATTAGAGAACTATGTATTACATCATTTGGAACAGTTTTACATCAGTATTTTCACGTGGGACTGAGATATAGTTGAATGTAACTTGACTTCACAATGGTGCGTTTCAAGAGCTGAAAAACACTCCAAGTGATAACAAGTGTTACGGCTGGTTAATCTAGTAGAATCTGATCTACACAGTTAAATTCTGTTAGAATCCATCATTTCACATGTGATACAAGTGGTTTCCACACATAGAAGTTAAGGAACATTGAGTAACAATCAACATCAGTTTTGCCCAATGCGTTTCAATGGGGAAAACAAGTGAATTTGAGATGTTGATGTTTACCTTGAGTAACACTTAGGAAACCATCCAAAGAGTTATTACCCATTAGAGAACTATGTATTACATCATTTGGAACAGTTTTACATCAGTATTTTCACGTGGGACTGAGATATAGTTGAATGTAACTTGACTTCACAATGGTGCGTTTCAAGAGCTGAAAAACACTCCAAGTGATAACAAGTGTTACGGCTGGTTAATCTAGTAGAATCTGATCTACACAGTTAAATTCTGTTAGAATCCATCATTTCACATGTGATACAAGTGGTTTCCACACATAGAAGTTAAGGAACATTGAGTAACAATCAACATCAGTTTTGCCCAATGCGTTTCAATGGGGAAAACAAGTGAATTTGAGATGTTGATGTTTACCTTGAGTAACACTTAGGAAACCATCCAAAGAGTTATTACCCATTAGAGAACTATGTATTACATCATTTGGAACAGTTTTACATCAGTATTTTCACGTGGGACTGAGATATAGTTGAATGTAACTTGACTTCACAATGGTGCGTTTCAAGAGCTGAAAAACACTCCAAGTGATAACAAGTGTTACGGCTGGTTAATCTAGTAGAATCTGATCTACACAGTTAAATTCTGTTAGAATCCATCATTTCACATGTGATACAAGTGGTTTCCACACATAGAAGTTAAGGAACATTGAGTAACAATCAACATCAGTTTTGCCCAATGCGTTTCAATGGGGAAAACAAGTGAATTTGAGATGTTGATGTTTACCTTGAGTAACACTTAGGAAACCATCCAAAGAGTTATTACCCATTAGAGAACTATGTATTACATCATTTGGAACAGTTTTACATCAGTATTTTCACGTGGGACTGAGATATAGTTGAATGTAACTTGACTTCACAATGGTGCGTTTCAAGAGCTGAAAAACACTCCAAGTGATAACAAGTGTTACGGCTGGTTAATCTAGTAGAATCTGATCTACACAGTTAAATTCTGTTAGAATCCATCATTTCACATGTGATACAAGTGGTTTCCACACATAGAAGTTAAGGAACATTGAGTAACAATCAACATCAGTTTTGCCCAATGCGTTTCAATGGGGAAAACAAGTGAATTTGAGATGTTGATGTTTACCTTGAGTAACACTTAGGAAACCATCCAAAGAGTTATTACCCATTAGAGAACTATGTATTACATCATTTGGAACAGTTTTACATCAGTATTTTCACGTGGGACTGAGATATAGTTGAATGTAACTTGACTTCACAATGGTGCGTTTCAAGAGCTGAAAAACACTCCAAGTGATAACAAGTGTTACGGCTGGTTAATCTAGTAGAATCTGATCTACACAGTTAAATTCTGTTAGAATCCATCATTTCACATGTGATACAAGTGGTTTCCACACATAGAAGTTAAGGAACATTGAGTAACAATCAACATCAGTTTTGCCCAATGCGTTTCAATGGGGAAAACAAGTGAATTTGAGATGTTGATGTGTACCTTGAGTAACACTTAGGAAACCATCCAAAGAGTTATTACCCATTAGAGAACTATGTATTACATCATTTGGAACAGTTTTACATCAGTATTTTCACGTGGGACTGAGATATAGTTGAATGTAACTTGACTTCACAATGGTGCGTTTCAAGAGCTGAAAAACACTCCAAGTGATAACAAGTGTTACGGCTGGTTAATCTAGTAGAATCTGATCTACACAGTTAAATTCTGTTAGAATCCATCATTTCACATGTGATACAAGTGGTTTCCACACATAGAAGTTAAGGAACATTGAGTAACAATCAACATCAGTTTTGCCCAATGCGTTTCAATGGGGAAAACAAGTGAATTTGAGATGTTGATGTTTACCTTGAGTAACACTTAGGAAACCATCCAAAGAGTTATTACCCATTAGAGAACTATGTATTACATCATTTGGAACAGTTTTACATCAGTATTTTCACGTGGGACTGAGATATAGTTGAATGTAACTTGACTTCACAATGGTGCGTTTCAAGAGCTGAAAAACACTCCAAGTGATAACAAGTGTTACGGCTGGTTAATCTAGTAGAATCTGATCTACACAGTTAAATTCTGTTAGAATCCATCATTTCACATGTGATACAAGTGGTTTCCACACATAGAAGTTAAGGAACATTGAGTAACAATCAACATCAGTTTTGCCCAATGCGTTTCAATGGGGAAAACAAGTGAATTTGAGATGTTGATGTTTACCTTGAGTAACACTTAGGAAACCATCCAAAGAGTTATTACCCATTAGAGAACTATGTATTACATCATTTGGAACAGTTTTACATCAGTATTTTCACGTGGGACTGAGATATAGTTGAATGTAACTTGACTTCACAATGGTGCGTTTCAAGAGCTGAAAAACACTCCAAGTGATAACAAGTGTTACGGCTGGTTAATCTAGTAGAATCTGATCTACACAGTTAAATTCTGTTAGAATCCATCATTTCACATGTGATACAAGTGGTTTCCACACATAGAAGTTAAGGAACATTGAGTAACAATCAACATCAGTTTTGCCCAATGCGTTTCAATGGGGAAAACAAGTGAATTTGAGATGTTGATGTTTACCTTGAGTAACACTTAGGAAACCATCCAAAGAGTTATTACCCATTAGAGAACTATGTATTACATCATTTGGAACAGTTTTACATCAGTATTTTCACGTGGGACTGAGATATAGTTGAATGTAACTTGACTTCACAATGGTGCGTTTCAAGAGCTGAAAAACACTCCAAGTGATAACAAGTGTTACGGCTGGTTAATCTAGTAGAATCTGATCTACACAGTTAAATTCTGTTAGAATCCATCATTTCACATGTGATACAAGTGGTTTCCACACATAGAAGTTAAGGAACATTGAGTAACAATCAACATCAGTTTTGCCCAATGCGTTTCAATGGGGAAAACAAGTGAATTTGAGATGTTGATGTTTACCTTGAGTAACACTTAGGAAACCATCCAAAGAGTTATTACCCATTAGAGAACTATGTATTACATCATTTGGAACAGTTTTACATCAGTATTTTCACGTGGGACTGAGATATAGTTGAATGTAACTTGACTTCACAATGGTGCGTTTCAAGAGCTGAAAAACACTCCAAGTGATAACAAGTGTTACGGCTGGTTAATCTAGTAGAATCTGATCTACACAGTTAAATTCTGTTAGAATCCATCATTTCACATGTGATACAAGTGGTTTCCACACATAGAAGTTAAGGAACATTGAGTAACAATCAACATCAGTTTTGCCCAATGCGTTTCAATGGGGAAAACAAGTGAATTTGAGATGTTGATGTTTACCTTGAGTAACACTTAGGAAACCATCCAAAGAGTTATTACCCATTAGAGAACTATGTATTACATCATTTGGAACAGTTTTACATCAGTATTTTCACGTGGGACTGAGATATAGTTGAATGTAACTTGACTTCACAATGGTGCGTTTCAAGAGCTGAAAAACACTCCAAGTGATAACAAGTGTTACGGCTGGTTAATCTAGTAGAATCTGATCTACACAGTTAAATTCTGTTAGAATCCATCATTTCACATGTGATACAAGTGGTTTCCACACATAGAAGTTAAGGAACATTGAGTAACAATCAACATCAGTTTTGCCCAATGCGTTTCAATGGGGAAAACAAGTGAATTTGAGATGTTGATGTTTACCTTGAGTAACACTTAGGAAACCATCCAAAGAGTTATTACCCATTAGAGAACTATGTATTACATCATTTGGAACAGTTTTACATCAGTATTTTCACGTGGGACTGAGATATAGTTGAATGTAACTTGACTTCACAATGGTGCGTTTCAAGAGCTGAAAAACACTCCAAGTGATAACAAGTGTTACGGCTGGTTAATCTAGTAGAATCTGATCTACACAGTTAAATTCTGTTAGAATCCATCATTTCACATGTGATACAAGTGGTTTCCACACATAGAAGTTAAGGAACATTGAGTAACAATCAACATCAGTTTTGCCCAATGCGTTTCAATGGGGAAAACAAGTGAATTTGAGATGTTGATGTTTACCTTGAGTAACACTTAGGAAACCATCCAAAGAGTTATTACCCATTAGAGAACTATGTATTACATCATTTGGAACAGTTTTACATCAGTATTTTCACGTGGGACTGAGATATAGTTGAATGTAACTTGACTTCACAATGGTGCGTTTCAAGAGCTGAAAAACACTCCAAGTGATAACAAGTGTTACGGCTGGTTAATCTAGTAGAATCTGATCTACACAGTTAAATTCTGTTAGAATCCATCATTTCACATGTGATACAAGTGGTTTCCACACATAGAAGTTAAGGAACATTGAGTAACAATCAACATCAGTTTTGCCCAATGCGTTTCAATGGGGAAAACAAGTGAATTTGAGATGTTGATGTTTACCTTGAGTAACACTTAGGAAACCATCCAAAGAGTTATTACCCATTAGAGAACTATGTATTACATCATTTGGAACAGTTTTACATCAGTATTTTCACGTGGGACTGAGATATAGTTGAATGTAACTTGACTTCACAATGGTGCGTTTCAAGAGCTGAAAAACACTCCAAGTGATAACAAGTGTTACGGCTGGTTAATCTAGTAGAATCTGATCTACACAGTTAAATTCTGTTAGAATCCATCATTTCACATGTGATACAAGTGGTTTCCACACATAGAAGTTAAGGAACATTGAGTAACAATCAACATCAGTTTTGCCCAATGCGTTTCAATGGGGAAAACAAGTGAATTTGAGATGTTGATGTTTACCTTGAGTAACACTTAGGAAACCATCCAAAGAGTTATTACCCATTAGAGAACTATGTATTACATCATTTGGAACAGTTTTACATCAGTATTTTCACGTGGGACTGAGATATAGTTGAATGTAACTTGACTTCACAATGGTGCGTTTCAAGAGCTGAAAAACACTCCAAGTGATAACAAGTGTTACGGCTGGTTAATCTAGTAGAATCTGATCTACACAGTTAAATTCTGTTAGAATCCATCATTTCACATGTGATACAAGTGGTTTCCACACATAGAAGTTAAGGAACATTGAGTAACAATCAACATCAGTTTTGCCCAATGCGTTTCAATGGGGAAAACAAGTGAATTTGAGATGTTGATGTTTACCTTGAGTAACACTTAGGAAACCATCCAAAGAGTTATTACCCATTAGAGAACTATGTATTACATCATTTGGAACAGTTTTACATCAGTATTTTCACGTGGGACTGAGATATAGTTGAATGTAACTTGACTTCACAATGGTGCGTTTCAAGAGCTGAAAAACACTCCAAGTGATAACAAGTGTTACGGCTGGTTAATCTAGTAGAATCTGATCTACACAGTTAAATTCTGTTAGAATCCATCATTTCACATGTGATACAAGTGGTTTCCACACATAGAAGTTAAGGAACATTGAGTAACAATCAACATCAGTTTTGCCCAATGCGTTTCAATGGGGAAAACAAGTGAATTTGAGATGTTGATGTTTACCTTGAGTAACACTTAGGAAACCATCCAAAGAGTTATTACCCATTAGAGAACTATGTATTACATCATTTGGAACAGTTTTACATCAGTATTTTCACGTGGGACTGAGATATAGTTGAATGTAACTTGACTTCACAATGGTGCGTTTCAAGAGCTGAAAAACACTCCAAGTGATAACAAGTGTTACGGCTGGTTAATCTAGTAGAATCTGATCTACACAGTTAAATTCTGTTAGAATCCATCATTTCACATGTGATACAAGTGGTTTCCACACATAGAAGTTAAGGAACATTGAGTAACAATCAACATCAGTTTTGCCCAATGCGTTTCAATGGGGAAAACAAGTGAATTTGAGATGTTGATGTTTACCTTGAGTAACACTTAGGAAACCATCCAAAGAGTTATTACCCATTAGAGAACTATGTATTACATCATTTGGAACAGTTTTACATCAGTATTTTCACGTGGGACTGAGATATAGTTGAATGTAACTTGACTTCACAATGGTGCGTTTCAAGAGCTGAAAAACACTCCAAGTGATAACAAGTGTTACGGCTGGTTAATCTAGTAGAATCTGATCTACACAGTTAAATTCTGTTAGAATCCATCATTTCACATGTGATACAAGTGGTTTCCACACATAGAAGTTAAGGAACATTGAGTAACAATCAACATCAGTTTTGCCCAATGCGTTTCAATGGGGAAAACAAGTGAATTTGAGATGTTGATGTTTACCTTGAGTAACACTTAGGAAACCATCCAAAGAGTTATTACCCATTAGAGAACTATGTATTACATCATTTGGAACAGTTTTACATCAGTATTTTCACGTGGGACTGAGATATAGTTGAATGTAACTTGACTTCACAATGGTGCGTTTCAAGAGCTGAAAAACACTCCAAGTGATAACAAGTGTTACGGCTGGTTAATCTAGTAGAATCTGATCTACACAGTTAAATTCTGTTAGAATCCATCATTTCACATGTGATACAAGTGGTTTCCACACATAGAAGTTAAGGAACATTGAGTAACAATCAACATCAGTTTTGCCCAATGCGTTTCAATGGGGAAAACAAGTGAATTTGAGATGTTGATGTTTACCTTGAGTAACACTTAGGAAACCATCCAAAGAGTTATTACCCATTAGAGAACTATGTATTACATCATTTGGAACAGTTTTACATCAGTATTTTCACGTGGGACTGAGATATAGTTGAATGTAACTTGACTTCACAATGGTGCGTTTCAAGAGCTGAAAAACACTCCAAGTGATAACAAGTGTTACGGCTGGTTAATCTAGTAGAATCTGATCTACACAGTTAAATTCTGTTAGAATCCATCATTTCACATGTGATACAAGTGGTTTCCACACATAGAAGTTAAGGAACATTGAGTAACAATCAACATCAGTTTTGCCCAATGCGTTTCAATGGGGAAAACAAGTGAATTTGAGATGTTGATGTTTACCTTGAGTAACACTTAGGAAACCATCCAAAGAGTTATTACCCATTAGAGAACTATGTATTACATCATTTGGAACAGTTTTACATCAGTATTTTCACGTGGGACTGAGATATAGTTGAATGTAACTTGACTTCACAATGGTGCGTTTCAAGAGCTGAAAAACACTCCAAGTGATAACAAGTGTTACGGCTGGTTAATCTAGTAGAATCTGATCTACACAGTTAAATTCTGTTAGAATCCATCATTTCACATGTGATACAAGTGGTTTCCACACATAGAAGTTAAGGAACATTGAGTAACAATCAACATCAGTTTTGCCCAATGCGTTTCAGTGGGGAAAACAAGTGAATTTGAGATGTTGATGTTTAACTTGAGTAACACTTAGGAAACCATCCAAAGAGTTATTACCCATTAGAGAACTATGTATTACATCATTTGGAACAGTTTTACATCAGTATTTTCACGTGGGACTGAGATATAGTTGAATGTAACTTGACTTCACAATGGTGCGTTTCAAGAGCTGAAAAACACTCCAAGTGATAACAAGTGTTACGGCTGGTTAATCTAGTAGAATCTGATCTACACAGTTAAATTCTGTTAGAATCCATCATTTCACATGTGATACAAGTGGTTTCCACACATAGAAGTTAAGGAACATTGAGTAACAATCAACATCAGTTTTGCCCAATGCGTTTCAATGGGGAAAACAAGTGAATTTGAGATGTTGATGTTTACCTTGAGTAACACTTAGGAAACCATCCAAAGAGTTATTACCCATTAGAGAACTATGTATTACATCATTTGGAACAGTTTTACATCAGTATTTTCACGTGGGACTGAGATATAGTTGAATGTAACTTGACTTCACAATGGTGCGTTTCAAGAGCTGAAAAACACTCCAAGTGATAACAAGTGTTACGGCTGGTTAATCTAGTAGAATCTGATCTACACAGTTAAATTCTGTTAGAATCCATCATTTCACATGTGATACAAGTGGTTTCCACACATAGAAGTTAAGGAACATTGAGTAACAATCAACATCAGTTTTGCCCAATGCGTTTCAATGGGGAAAACAAGTGAATTTGAGATGTTGATGTTTACCTTGAGTAACACTTAGGAAACCATCCAAAGAGTTATTACCCATTAGAGAACTATGTATTACATCATTTGGAACAGTTTTACATCAGTATTTTCACGTGGGACTGAGATATAGTTGAATGTAACTTGACTTCACAATGGTGCGTTTCAAGAGCTGAAAAACACTCCAAGTGATAACAAGTGTTACGGCTGGTTAATCTAGTAGAATCTGATCTACACAGTTAAATTCTGTTAGAATCCATCATTTCACATGTGATACAAGTGGTTTCCACACATAGAAGTTAAGGAACATTGAGTAACAATCAACATCAGTTTTGCCCAATGCGTTTCAGTGGGGAAAACAAGTGAATTTGAGATGTTGATGTTTACCTTGAGTAACACTTAGGAAAACATCCAAAGAGTTATTACCCATTAGAGAACTATGTATTACATCATTTGGAACAGTTTTACATCAGTATTTTCACGTGGGACTGAGATATAGTTGAATGTAACTTGACTTCACAATGGTGCGTTTCAAGAGCTGAAAAACACTCCAAGTGATAACAAGTGTTACGGCTGGTTAATCTAGTAGAATCTGATCTACACAGTTAAATTCTGTTAGAATCCATCATTTCACATGTGATACAAGTGGTTTCCACACATAGAAGTTAAGGAACATTGAGTAACAATCAACATCAGTTTTGCCCAATGCGTTTCAATGGGGAAAACAAGTGAATTTGAGATGTTGATGTTTACCTTGAGTAACACTTAGGAAACCATCCAAAGAGTTATTACCCATTAGAGAACTATGTATTACATCATTTGGAACAGTTTTACATCAGTATTTTCACGTGGGACTGAGATATAGTTGAATGTAACTTGACTTCACAATGGTGCGTTTCAAGAGCTGAAAAACACTCCAAGTGATAACAAGTGTTACGGCTGGTTAATCTAGTAGAATCTGATCTACACAGTTAAATTCTGTTAGAATCCATCATTTCACATGTGATACAAGTGGTTTCCACACATAGAAGTTAAGGAACATTGAGTAACAATCAACATCAGTTTTGCCCAATGCGTTTCAATGGGGAAAACAAGTGAATTTGAGATGTTGATGTTTACCTTGAGTAACACTTAGGAAACCATCCAAAGAGTTATTACCCATTAGAGAACTATGTATTACATCATTTGGAACAGTTTTACATCAGTATTTTCACGTGGGACTGAAATATAGTTGAATGTAACTTGACTTCACAATGGTGCGTTTCAAGAGCTGAAAAACACTCCAAGTGATAACAAGTGTTACGGCTGGTTAATCTAGTAGAATCTGATCTACACAGTTAAATTCTGTTAGAATCCATCATTTCACATGTGATACAAGTGGTTTCCACACATAGAAGTTAAGGAACATTGAGTAACAATCAACATCAGTTTTGCCCAATGCGTTTCAATGGGGAAAACAAGTGAATTTGAGATGTTGATGTTTACCTTGAGTAACACTTAGGAAACCATCCAAAGAGTTATTACCCATTAGAGAACTATGTATTACATCATTTGGAACAGTTTTGCATCAGTATTTTCACGTGGGACTGAGATATAGTTGAATGTAACTTGACTTCACAATGGTGCGTTTCAAGAGCTGAAAAACACTCCAAGTGATAACAAGTGTTACGGCTGGTTAATCTAGTAGAATCTGATCTACACAGTTAAATTCTGTTAGAATCCATCATTTCACATGTGATACAAGTGGTTTCCACACATAGAAGTTAAGGAACATTGAGTAACAATCAACATCAGTTTTGCCCAATGCGTTTCAATAGGGAAAACAAGTGAATTTGAGATGTTGATGTTTACCTTGAGTAACACTTAGGAAACCATCCAAAGAGTTATTACCCATTAGAGAACTATGTATTACATCATTTGGAACAGTTTTACATCAGTATTTTCACGTGGGACTGAGATATAGTTGAATGTAACTTGACTTCACAATGGTGCGTTTCAAGAGCTGAAAAACACTCCAAGTGATAACAAGTGTTACGGCTGGTTAATCTAGTAGAATCTGATCTACACAGTTAAATTCTGTTAGAATCCATCATTTCACATGTGATACAAGTGGTTTCCACACATAGAAGTTAAGGAACATTGAGTAACAATCAACATCAGTTTTGCCCAATGCGTTTCAATGGGGAAAACAAGTGAATTTGAGATGTTGATGTTTACCTTGAGTAACACTTAGGAAACCATCCAAAGAGTTATTACCCATTAGAGAACTATGTATTACATCATTTGGAACAGTTTTACATCAGTATTTTCACGTGGGACTGAGATATAGTTGAATGTAACTTGACTTCACAATGGTGCGTTTCAAGAGCTGAAAAACACTCCAAGTGATAACAAGTGTTACGGCTGGTTAATCTAGTAGAATCTGATCTACACAGTTAAATTCTGTTAGAATCCATCATTTCACATGTGATACAAGTGGTTTCCACACATAGAAGTTAAGGAACATTGAGTAACAATCAACATCAGTTTTGCCCAATGCGTTTCAATGGGGAAAACAAGTGAATTTGAGATGTTGATGTTTACCTTGAGTAACACTTAGGAAACCATCCAAAGAGTTATTACCCATTAGAGAACTATGTATTACATCATTTGGAACAGTTTTACATCAGTATTTTCACGTGGGACTGAGATATAGTTGAATGTAACTTGACTTCACAATGGTGCGTTTCAAGAGCTGAAAAACACTCCAAGTGATAACAAGTGTTACGGCTGGTTAATCTAGTAGAATCTGATCTACACAGTTAAATTCTGTTAGAATCCATCATTTCACATGTGATACAAGTGGTTTCCACACATAGAAGTTAAGGAACATTGAGTAACAATCAACATCAGTTTTGCCCAATGCGTTTCAATGGGGAAAACAAGTGAATTTGAGATGTTGATGTTTACCTTGAGTAACACTTAGGAAACCATCCAAAGAGTTATTACCCATTAGAGAACTATGTATTACATCATTTGGAACAGTTTTACATCAGTATTTTCACGTGGGACTGAGATATAGTTGAATGTAACTTGACTTCACAATGGTGCGTTTCAAGAGCTGAAAAACACTCCAAGTGATAACAAGTGTTACGGCTGGTTAATCTAGTAGAATCTGATCTACACAGTTAAATTCTGTTAGAATCCATCATTTCACATGTGATACAAGTGGTTTCCACACATAGAAGTTAAGGAACATTGAGTAACAATCAACATCAGTTTTGCCCAATGCGTTTCAATGGGGAAAACAAGTGAATTTGAGATGTTGATGTTTACCTTGAGTAACACTTAGGAAACCATCCAAAGAGTTATTACCCATTAGAGAACTATGTATTACATCATTTGGAACAGTTTTGCATCAGTATTTTCACGTGGGACTGAGATATAGTTGAATGTAACTTGACTTCACAATGGTGCGTTTCAAGAGCTGAAAAACACTCCAAGTGATAACAAGTGTTACGGCTGGTTAATCTAGTAGAATCTGATCTACACAGTTAAATTCTGTTAGAATCCATCATTTCACATGTGATACAAGTGGTTTCCACACATAGAAGTTAAGGAACATTGAGTAACAATCAACATCAGTTTTGCCCAATGCGTTTCAATAGGGAAAACAAGTGAATTTGAGATGTTGATGTTTACCTTGAGTAACACTTAGGAAACCATCCAAAGAGTTATTACCCATTAGAGAACTATGTATTACATCATTTGGAACAGTTTTACATCAGTATTTTCACGTGGGACTGAGATATAGTTGAATGTAACTTGACTTCACAATGGTGCGTTTCAAGAGCTGAAAAACACTCCAAGTGATAACAAGTGTTACGGCTGGTTAATCTAGTAGAATCTGATCTACACAGTTAAATTCTGTTAGAATCCATCATTTCACATGTGATACAAGTGGTTTCCACACATAGAAGTTAAGGAACATTGAGTAACAATCAACATCAGTTTTGCCCAATGCGTTTCAATGGGGAAAACAAGTGAATTTGAGATGTTGATGTTTACCTTGAGTAACACTTAGGAAACCATCCAAAGAGTTATTACCCATTAGAGAACTATGTATTACATCATTTGGAACAGTTTTGCATCAGTATTTTCACGTGGGACTGAGATATAGTTGAATGTAACTTGACTTCACAATGGTGCGTTTCAAGAGCTGAAAAACACTCCAAGTGATAACAAGTGTTACGGCTGGTTAATCTAGTAGAATCTGATCTACACAGTTAAATTCTGTTAGAATCCATCATTTCACATGTGATACAAGTGGTTTCCACACATAGAAGTTAAGGAACATTGAGTAACAATCAACATCAGTTTTGCCCAATGCGTTTCAATGGGGAAAACAAGTGAATTTGAGATGTTGATGTTTACCTTGAGTAACACTTAGGAAACCATCCAAAGAGTTATTACCCATTAGAGAACTATGTATTACATCATTTGGAACAGTTTTACATCAGTATTTTCACGTGGGACTGAGATATAGTTGAATGTAACTTGACTTCACAATGGTGCGTTTCAAGAGCTGAAAAACACTCCAAGTGATAACAAGTGTTACGGCTGGTTAATCTAGTAGAATCTGATCTACACAGTTAAATTCTGTTAGAATCCATCATTTCACATGTGATACAAGTGGTTTCCACACATAGAAGTTAAGGAACATTGAGTAACAATCAACATCAGTTTTGCCCAATGCGTTTCAATGGGGAAAACAAGTGAATTTGAAATGTTGATGTTTACCTTGAGTAACACTTAGGAAACCATCCAAAGAGTTATTACCCATTAGAGAACTATGTATTACATCATTTGGAACAGTTTTACATCAGTATTTTCACGTGGGACTGAGATATAGTTGAATGTAACTTGACTTCACAATGGTGCGTTTCAAGAGCTGAAAAACACTCCAAGTGATAACAAGTGTTACCGCTGGTTAATCTAGTAGAATCTGATCTACACAGTTAAATTCTGTTAGAATCCATCATTTCACATGTGATACAAGTGGTTTCCACACATAGAAGTTAAGGAACATTGAGTAACAATCAACATCAGTTTTGCCCAATGCGTTTCAATGGGGGAAAACAAGTGAATTTGAGATGTTGATGTTTACCTTGAGTAACACTTAGGAAACCATCCAAAGAGTTACAGTGATCCCTCGCTATATCGCGCTTCGCCTTTCGCGGCTTTACTCCATCGCGGATTTTATATGTAAGCATATTTAAATATATATCGCGGATTTTTCGCTGCTTCGCGGGTTTCTGCGGACAATAGGTCTTTTAATTTCTGGTACATGCTTCCTCAGTTGGTTTGCCCAGTTGATTTCATACAAGGGACGCTATTGGCAGATGGCTGAAAAGCTATCCAGTTTACTTTCTCTCTCTCTCTCTCTCTCTCTCTCTCTCTCTTGCTCTGACGTAGGGGGGTGTGAGCAGGGGGGCTGTATGCAGCTGCTTCCTGAAGGACAGGCTGCACGGAGCTTCGCATACTTAAAAGCTCAAAGGGCACGTATTGATTTTTTTTATCTGTCTCTCGCTATCTCTCTCTCTCTCTCTCTCTCTCTCTCTCTTCCTGCTCCTGACAGAGGGGGTGTGAGCTGCCGCCTTCAACAGCTTTGTACCGGCGGTGCTTCGCATACTTAAAAGCCGTATTGATTTTTTTTTTGACTGCTTGCTTTGCACTCCTTTGAAAAGGAAGATATGTTTGCATTCTTTTAATTGTGAGACAGAACTGTCATCTCTGTCTTGTCATGGAGCACAGTTTAAACTTTTGAAAAAGAGACAAATGTTTGTTTGCAGTGTTTGAATAACGTTCCTGTCTCTCTACAACCTCCTGTGTTTCTGCGCAAATCTGTGACCCAAGCATGACATTCTAAAAATAACCATATAAACATATGGTTTCTACTTCGCGGATTTTCCTACTTCGCGGGTGGCTCTGGAACGCAACCCCCGCGATGGAGGAGGGATTACTGTATTACCCATTAGAGAACTATGTATTACATCATTTGGAACAGTTTTACATCAGTATTTTCACGTGGGACTGAGATATAGTTGAATGTAACTTGACTTCACAATGGTGCGTTTCAAGAGCTGAAAAACACTCCAAGTGATAACAAGTGTTACGGCTGGTTAATCTAGTAGAATCTGATCTACACAGTTAAATTCTGTTAGAATCCATCATTTCACATGTGATACAAGTGGTTTCCACACATAGAAGTTAAGGAACATTGAGTAACAATCAACATCAGTTTTGCCCAATGCGTTTCAATGGGGAAAACAAGTGAATTTGAGATGTTGATGTTTACCTTGAGTAACACTTAGGAAACCATCCAAAGAGTTATTACCCACTAGCAAAATACCCGCGCTTCGCAGCGGAGAAGTAGTGTGTTAAAGAGGTTATGTAACCATATAGCTACGCAAACCCAGGAAGACATGGAATCGTTTAAATCAAGTATCATTACATCTTCCTTTCTTAAAGAGAAGTAAGGCAGTACTTATAAGCTTACATATTTATATATAGACATACATATATATATATAAATATATATATATATATATATATATATATATATATATATATATATATATATATATATATATATATATATACATATATATATATATATATATATCCGAAGCCGTGCAAGCACACTCTTTTGAGAATGCAACGTATAGTTGTACAGAAGAAAAGCAATCTTGCCTCAAATGAATGGCAACCTTTTGTAGGTCTATGAAGTTAATTTAAACTTTAGGTTTACACGGTGCTTTCTTTCCGAAGTACCTGCACTCATGAATATGTCTGCATGTGTCAGTCGGTCAAATCCACGCGCTTCGCACCGGCGAAGTACCGCTTTTAAATTTTTATTAAGAAGAAAATAAAACGTTTTTAAATTGAGGGAAAATATACTAATAACAGTTTGTTAAGGATCAGTTTTTTTTGTGAAGCTGCCTTTACTCGAGTGATCACTTCGAGCTGACTTGGTGGCCAAGTGTAAGCGTTACCTGGAAGTAACCACCCATACAATCAGATTGTGAATCAGACTACGAATGCCGTGAATGTAATTACACAGTCACTGCACTTGCTTACGGTAATCGAACCTCAGACGTCAGCGCTACAGGGGCTTAGCAGCGGTGAAGTATTGGTTTTAAATTTTAATTAAGAACAAAAGAAAACCTCAGAGGTTCGATTCCCGAAAGGGAGTGAAGTGAGTGTCCGGCTACCTACCAGGTAAAGCTTATGGTCGGACAGCAAGTGACGTAACATCAGCCACGGTGCCTTCAGTTGTGAGAAGCAGATCATAGAATGATTGAAAATAGTTTTGCATTTACCTTTTTAGTAAAAGGCGAGCTTTTAAGCCTGAGAAATCACCCCGTAAATGCACACGTTTATTTGCACACGTGTTAATATGTATGCTTACACAGTATTAAAAGACAGTCAAAAATTAACGTCATTTACCTTCGTTTGTCTGTATGTGTCAGTCGGTCAAATCCACGCGCTTCGCACCGGCGAAGTACCGCTTTTAAATTTTTATTAAGAAGAAAATAAAACGTTTTTAAATTGAGGGAAAATATACTAATAACAGTTTGTTAAGGATCAGTTTTTTTGTGAAGCTGCCTTTACTCGAGTGATCACTTCGAGCTGACTTGGTGGCCAAGTGTAAGCGTTACCTGGAAGTAACCACCCATACAATCAGATTGTGAATCAGACTACGAATGCCGTGAATGTAATTACACAGTCACTGCACTTGCTTACGGTAATCGAACCTCAGACGTCAGCGCTACAGGGGCTTAGCAGCGGTGAAGTATTGGTTTTAAATTTTAATTAAGAACAAAAGAAAACCTCAGAGGTTCGATTCCCGAAAGGGAGTGAAGTGAGTGTCCGGCTACCTACCAGGTAAAGCTTATGGTCGGACAGCAAGTGACGTAACATCGGCCACGGTGCCTTCAGTTGTGAGAAGCAGATCATAGAATGATTGAAAAAAGTTTTGCATTTACCTTTTTAGTAAAAGGCGAGCTTTTAAGCCTGAGAAATCACCCCGTAAATGCACACGTTTAATTGGACATGTGTTAATATGTATGGTTACACAGTATTAAAAGACAGTGAACAACGTCAGTTACCTTTCTTCCTAAGTTTGATAAAAGGTGAGCTTTTAAGCCTCAGAAATCACCCCGTAAATGCACAGGTTTAATTGCACATGTGTTAATATGTATGCTCACACAGTATTAAAAGACAGTCAAAAATTAACGTCATTTACCTTCGTTCCCGCGTGTGACTCGTGCTGTAAATGTCTTCCTTGTTTTTAGTTCACGTGATTACGTAGGAGGCGTGATGACGCGATACGTGACCCCGCCTCCTCCATTACAGTGTATGGACAAAAAATATGTTCCAGTTATGACCATTACGCTTTGAATTTCGAAATGAAACCTGCCTAACTTTTGTAAGTAAGCTGTAAGGAATGAGCCTGCCAAATTTCAGCCTTACACCTACACGGGAAGTTGGAGAATTAGTGATGAGTGAGTCAGTGAGTCAGTCAGTAAGTCAGTGAGGGCTTTGCCTTTTATTATTATAGATTAGAGAACTATGTATTACATCATTTGGAACAGTTTTACATCAGTATTTTCACGTGGGACTGAGATATAGTTGAATGTAACTTGACTTCACAATGGTGCGTTTCAAGAGCTGAAAAACACTCCAAGTGATAACAAGTGTTACGGCTGGTTAATCTAGTAGAATCTGATCTACACAGTTAAATTCTGTTAGAATCCATCATTTCACATGTGATACAAGTGGTTTCCACACATAGAAGTTAAGGAACATTGAGTAACAATCAACATCAGTTTTGCCCAATGCGTTTCAATGGGGAAAACAAGTGAATTTGAGATGTTTTGATGTTTACCTTGAGTAACACTTAGGAAACCATCCAAAGAGTTATTACCCATTAGAGAACTATGTATTACATCATTTGGAACAGTTTTACATCAGTATTTTCACGTGGGACTGAGATATAGTTGAATGTAACTTGACTTCACAATGGTGCGTTTCAAGAGCTGAAAAACACTCCAAGTGATAACAAGTGTTACGGCTGGTTAATCTAGTAGAATCTGATCTACACAGTTAAATTCTGTTAGAATCCATCATTTCACATGTGATACAAGTGGTTTCCACACATAGAAGTTAAGGAACATTGAGTAACAATCAACATCAGTTTTGCCCAATGCGTTTCAATGGGGAAAACAAGTGAATTTGAGATGTTGATGTTTACCTTGAGTAACACTTAGGAAACCATCCAAAGAGTTATTACCCATTAGAGAACTATGTATTACATCATTTGGAACAGTTTTACATCAGTATTTTCACGTGGGACTGAGATATAGTTGAATGTAACTTGACTTCACAATGGTGCGTTTCAAGAGCTGAAAAACACTCCAAGTGATAACAAGTGTTACGGCTGGTTAATCTAGTAGAATCTGATCTACACAGTTAAATTCTGTTAGAATCCATCATTTCACATGTGATACAAGTGGTTTCCACACATAGAAGTTAAGGAACATTGAGTAACAATCAACATCAGTTTTGCCCAATGCGTTTCAATGGGGAAAACAAGTGAATTTGAGATGTTGATGTTTACCTTGAGTAACACTTAGGAAACCATCCAAAGAGTTATTACCCATTAGAGAACTATGTATTACATCATTTGGAACAGTTTTACATCAGTATTTTCACGTGGGACTGAGATATAGTTGAATGTAACTTGACTTCACAATGGTGCGTTTCAAGAGCTGAAAAACACTCCAAGTGATAACAAGTGTTACGGCTGGTTAATCTAGTAGAATCTGATCTACACAGTTAAATTCTGTTAGAATCCATCATTTCACATGTGATACAAGTGGTTTCCACACATAGAAGTTAAGGAACATTGAGTAACAATCAACATCAGTTTTGCCCAATGCGTTTCAATGGGGAAAACAAGTGAATTTGAGATGTTGATGTTTACCTTGAGTAACACTTAGGAAACCATCCAAAGAGTTATTACCCATTAGAGAACTATGTATTACATCATTTGGAACAGTTTTACATCAGTATTTTCACGTGGGACTGAGATATAGTTGAATGTAACTTGACTTCACAATGGTGCGTTTCAAGAGCTGAAAAACACTCCAAGTGATAACAAGTGTTACGGCTGGTTAATCTAGTAGAATCTGATCTACACAGTTAAATTCTGTTAGAATCCATCATTTCACATGTGATACAAGTGGTTTCCACACATAGAAGTTAAGGAACATTGAGTAACAATCAACATCAGTTTTGCCCAATGCGTTTCAATGGGGAAAACAAGTGAATTTGAGATGTTGATGTTTACCTTGAGTAACACTTAGGAAACCATCCAAAGAGTTATTACCCATTAGAGAACTATGTATTACATCATTTGGAACAGTTTTACATCAGTATTTTCACGTGGGACTGAGATATAGTTGAATGTAACTTGACTTCACAATGGTGCGTTTCAAGAGCTGAAAAACACTCCAAGTGATAACAAGTGTTACGGCTAGTTAATCTAGTAGAATCTGATCTACACAGTTAAATTCTGTTAGAATCCATCATTTCACATGTGATACAAGTGGTTTCCACACATAGAAGTTAAGGAACATTGAGTAACAATCAACATCAGTTTTGCCCAATGCGTTTCAATGGGGAAAACAAGTGAATTTGAGATGTTGATGTTTACCTTGAGTAACACTTAGGAAACCATCCAAAGAGTTATTACCCATTAGAGAACTATGTATTACATCATTTGGAACAGTTTTACATCAGTATTTTCACGTGGGACTGAGATATAGTTGAATGTAACTTGACTTCACAATGGTGCGTTTCAAGAGCTGAAAAACACTCCAAGTGATAACAAGTGTTACGGCTGGTTAATCTAGTAGAATCTGATCTACACAGTTAAATTCTGTTAGAATCCATCATTTCACATGTGATACAAGTGGTTTCCACACATAGAAGTTAAGGAACATTGAGTAACAATCAACATCAGTTTTGCCCAATGCGTTTCAATGGGGAAAACAAGTGAATTTGAGATGTTGATGTTTACCTTGAGTAACACTTAGGAAACCATCCAAAGAGTTATTACCCATTAGAGAACTATGTATTACATCATTTGGAACAGTTTTAC
This sequence comes from Erpetoichthys calabaricus, assembly GCF_900747795.2. Taxonomy (NCBI): domain Eukaryota; kingdom Metazoa; phylum Chordata; class Cladistia; order Polypteriformes; family Polypteridae; genus Erpetoichthys; species Erpetoichthys calabaricus. Next base: position 10,985 of record NW_026261637.1, on the reverse strand, counting down.
ATCAGTATTTTCACGTGGGACTGAGATATAGTTGAATGTAACTTGACTTCACAATGGTGCGTTTCAAGAGCTGAAAAACACTCCAAGTGATAACAAGTGTTACGGCTGGTTAATCTAGTAGAATCTGATCTACACAGTTAAATTCTGTTAGAATCCATCATTTCACATGTGATACAAGTGGTTTCCACACATAGAAGTTAAGGAACATTGAGTAACAATCAACATCAGTTTTGGCCCAATGCGTTTCAATGGGGAAAACAAGTGAATTTGAGATGTTGATGTTTACCTTGAGTAACACTTAGGAAATCATCCAAAGAGTTATTACCCATTAGAGAACTATGTATTACATCATTTGGAACAGTTTTACATCAGTATTTTCACGTGGGACTGAGATATAGTTGAATGTAACTTGACTTCAGAATGGTGCGTTTCAAGAGCTGAAAAACACTCCAAGTGATAACAAGTGTTACGGCTGGTTAATCTAGTAGAATCTGATCTACACAGTTAAATTCTGTTAGAATCCATCATTTCACATGTGATACAAGTGGTTTCCACACATAGAAGTTAAGGAACATTGAGTAACAATCAACATCAGTTTTGCCCAATGCGTTTCAATGGGGGAAAACAAGTGAATTTGAGATGTTGATGTTTACCTTGAGTAACACTTAGGAAACCATCCAAAGAGTTATTACCCATTAGAGAACTATGTATTACATCATTTGGAACAGTTTTACATCAGTATTTTCACGTGGGACTGAGATATAGTTGAATGTAACTTGACTTCACAATGGTGCGTTTCAAGAGCTGAAAAACACTCCAAGTGATAACAAGTGTTACGGCTGGTTAATCTAGTAGAATCTGATCTACACAGTTAAATTCTGTTAGAATCCATCATTTCACATGTGATACAAGTGGTTTCCACACATAGAAGTTAAGGAACATTGAGTAACAATCAACATCAGTTTTGCCCAATGCGTTTCAATGGGGAAAACAAGTGAATTTGAGATGTTGATGTTTACCTTGAGTAACACTTAGGAAACCATCCAAAGAGTTATTACCCATTAGAGAACTATGTATTACATCATTTGGAACAGTTTTACATCAGTATTTTCACGTGGGACTGAGATATAGTTGAATGTAACTTGACTTCACAATGGTGCGTTTCAAGAGCTGAAAAACACTCCAAGTGATAACAAGTGTTACGGCTGGTTAATCTAGTAGAATCTGATCTACACAGTTAAATTCTGTTAGAATCCATCATTTCACATGTGATACAAGTGGTTTCCACACATAGAAGTTAAGGAACATTGAGTAACAATCAACATCAGTTTGGCCCAATGCGTTTCAATGGGGAAAACAAGTGAATTTGAGATGTTGATGTTTACCTTGAGTAACACTTAGGAAATCATCCAAAGAGTTATTACCCATTAGAGAACTATGTATTACATCATTTGGAACAGTTTTACATCAGTATTTTCACGTGGGACTGAGATATAGTTGAATGTAACTTGACTTCAGAATGGTGCGTTTCAAGAGCTGAAAAACACTCCAAGTGATAACAAGTGTTACGGCTGGTTAATCTAGTAGAATCTGATCTACACAGTTAAATTCTGTTAGAATCCATCATTTCACATGTGATACAAGTGGTTTCCACACATAGAAGTTAAGGAACATTGAGTAACAATCAACATCAGTTTTGCCCAATGCGTTTCAATGGGGAAAACAAGTGAATTTGAGATGTTGATGTTTACCTTGAGTAACACTTAGGAAACCATCCAAAGAGTTATTACCCATTAGAGAACTATGTATTACATCATTTGGAACAGTTTTACATCAGTATTTTCACGTGGGACTGAGATATAGTTGAATGTAACTTGACTTCACAATGGTGCGTTTCAAGAGCTGAAAAACACTCCAAGTGATAACAAGTGTTACGGCTGGTTAATCTAGTAGAATCTGATCTACACAGTTAAATTCTGTTAGAATCCATCATTTCACATGTGATACAAGTGGTTTCCACACATAGAAGTTAAGGAACATTGAGTAACAATCAACATCAGTTTTGCCCAATGCGTTTCAATGGGGAAAACAAGTGAATTTGAGATGTTGATGTTTACCTTGAGTAACACTTAGGAAACCATCCAAAGAGTTATTACCCATTAGAGAACTATGTATTACATCATTTGGAACAGTTTTACATCAGTATTTTCACGTGGGACTGAGATATAGTTGAATGTAACTTGACTTCACAATGGTGCGTTTCAAGAGCTGAAAAACACTCCAAGTGATAACAAGTGTTACGGCTGGTTAATCTAGTAGAATCTGATCTACACAGTTAAATTCTGTTAGAATCCATCATTTCACATGTGATACAAGTGGTTTCCACACATAGAAGTTAAGGAACATTGAGTAACAATCAACATCAGTTTTGCCCAATGCGTTTCAATGGGGAAAACAAGTGAATTTGAGATGTTGATGTTTACCTTGAGTAACACTTAGGAAACCATCCAAAGAGTTATTACCCATTAGAGAACTATGTATTACATCATTTGGAACAGTTTTACATCAGTATTTTCACGTGGGACTGAGATATAGTTGAATGTAACTTGACTTCACAATGGTGCGTTTCAAGAGCTGAAAAACACTCCAAGTGATAACAAGTGTTACGGCTGGTTAATCTAGTAGAATCTGATCTACACAGTTAAATTCTGTTAGAATCCATCATTTCACATGTGATACAAGTGGTTTCCACACATAGAAGTTAAGGAACATTGAGTAACAATCAACATCAGTTTTGCCCAATGCGTTTCAATGGGGAAAACAAGTGAATTTGAGATGTTGATGTTTACCTTGAGTAACACTTAGGAAACCATCCAAAGAGTTATTACCCATTAGAGAACTATGTATTACATCATTTGGAACAGTTTTACATCAGTATTTTCACGTGGGACTGAGATATAGTTGAATGTAACTTGACTTCACAATGGTGCGTTTCAAGAGCTGAAAAACACTCCAAGTGATAACAAGTGTTACGGCTGGTTAATCTAGTAGAATCTGATCTACACAGTTAAATTCTGTTAGAATCCATCATTTCACATGTGATACAAGTGGTTTCCACACATAGAAGTTAAGGAACATTGAGTAACAATCAACATCAGTTTTGCCCAATGCGTTTCAATGGGGAAAACAAGTGAATTTGAGATGTTGATGTTTACCTTGAGTAACACTTAGGAAACCATCCAAAGAGTTATTACCCATTAGAGAACTATGTATTACATCATTTGGAACAGTTTTACATCAGTATTTTCACGTGGGACTGAGATATAGTTGAATGTAACTTGACTTCACAATGGTGCGTTTCAAGAGCTGAAAAACACTCCAAGTGATAACAAGTGTTACGGCTGGTTAATCTAGTAGAATCTGATCTACACAGTTAAATTCTGTTAGAATCCATCATTTCACATGTGATACAAGTGGTTTCCACACATAGAAGTTAAGGAACATTGAGTAACAATCAACATCAGTTTTGCCCAATGCGTTTCAATGGGGGAAAACAAGTGAATTTGAGATGTTGATGTTTACCTTGAGTAACACTTAGGAAACCATCCAAAGAGTTATTACCCATTAGAGAACTATGTATTACATCATTTGGAACAGTTTTACATCAGTATTTTCACGTGGGACTGAGATATAGTTGAATGTAACTTGACTTCACAATGGTGCGTTTCAAGAGCTGAAAAACACTCCAAGTGATAACAAGTGTTACGGCTGGTTAATCTAGTAGAATCTGATCTACACAGTTAAATTCTGTTAGAATCCATCATTTCACATGTGATACAAGTGGTTTCCACACATAGAAGTTAAGGAACATTGAGTAACAATCAACATCAGTTTTGCCCAATGCGTTTCAATGGGGAAAACAAGTGAATTTGAGATGTTGATGTTTACCTTGAGTAACACTTAGGAAACCATCCAAAGAGTTATTACCCATTAGAGAACTATGTATTACATCATTTGGAACAGTTTTACATCAGTATTTTCACGTGGGACTGAGATATAGTTGAATGTAACTTGACTTCACAATGGTGCGTTTCAAGAGCTGAAAAACACTCCAAGTGATAACAAGTGTTACGGCTGGTTAATCTAGTAGAATCTGATCTACACAGTTAAATTCTGTTAGAATCCATCATTTCACATGTGATACAAGTGGTTTCCACACATAGAAGTTAAGGAACATTGAGTAACAATCAACATCAGTTTTGCCCAATGCGTTTCAATGGGGAAAACAAGTGAATTTGAGATGTTGATGTTTACCTTGAGTAACACTTAGGAAACCATCCAAAGAGTTATTACCCATTAGAGAACTATGTATTACATCATTTGGAACAGTTTTACATCAGTATTTTCACGTGGGACTGAGATATAGTTGAATGTAACTTGACTTCACAATGGTGCGTTTCAAGAGCTGAAAAACACTCCAAGTGATAACAAGTGTTACGGCTGGTTAATCTAGTAGAATCTGATCTACACAGTTAAATTCTGTTAGAATCCATCATTTCACATGTGATACAAGTGGTTTCCACACATAGAAGTTAAGGAACATTGAGTAACAATCAACATCAGTTTTGCCCAATGCGTTTCAATGGGGAAAACAAGTGAATTTGAGATGTTGATGTTTACCTTGAGTAACACTTAGGAAACCATCCAAAGAGTTATTACCCATTAGAGAACTATGTATTACATCATTTGGAACAGTTTTACATCAGTATTTTCACGTGGGACTGAGATATAGTTGAATGTAACTTGACTTCACAATGGTGCGTTTCAAGAGCTGAAAAACACTCCAAGTGATAACAAGTGTTACGGCTGGTTAATCTAGTAGAATCTGATCTACACAGTTAAATTCTGTTAGAATCCATCATTTCACATGTGATACAAGTGGTTTCCACACATAGAAGTTAAGGAACATTGAGTAACAATCAACATCAGTTTTGCCCAATGCGTTTCAATGGGGGAAAACAAGTGAATTTGAGATGTTGATGTTTACCTTGAGTAACACTTAGGAAACCATCCAAAGAGTTATTACCCATTAGAGAACTATGTATTACATCATTTGGAACAGTTTTACATCAGTATTTTCACGTGGGACTGAGATATAGTTGAATGTAACTTGACTTCACAATGGTGCGTTTCAAGAGCTGAAAAACACTCCAAGTGATAACAAGTGTTACGGCTGGTTAATCTAGTAGAATCTGATCTACACAGTTAAATTCTGTTAGAATCCATCATTTCACATGTGATACAAGTGGTTTCCACACATAGAAGTTAAGGAACATTGAGTAACAATCAACATCAGTTTTGCCCAATGCGTTTCAATGGGGAAAACAAGTGAATTTGAGATGTTGATGTTTACCTTGAGTAACACTTAGGAAACCATCCAAAGAGTTATTACCCATTAGAGAACTATGTATTACATCATTTGGAACAGTTTTACATCAGTATTTTCACGTGGGACTGAGATATAGTTGAATGTAACTTGACTTCACAATGGTGCGTTTCAAGAGCTGAAAAACACTCCAAGTGATAACAAGTGTTACGGCTGGTTAATCTAGTAGAATCTGATCTACACAGTTAAATTCTGTTAGAATCCATCATTTCACATGTGATACAAGTGGTTTCCACACATAGAAGTTAAGGAACATTGAGTAACAATCAACATCAGTTTTGCCCAATGCGTTTCAATGGGGAAAACAAGTGAATTTGAGATGTTGATGTTTACCTTGAGTAACACTTAGGAAACCATCCAAAGAGTTATTACCCATTAGAGAACTATGTATTACATCATTTGGAACAGTTTTACATCAGTATTTTCACGTGGGACTGAGATATAGTTGAATGTAACTTGACTTCACAATGGTGCGTTTCAAGAGCTGAAAAACACTCCAAGTGATAACAAGTGTTACGGCTGGTTAATCTAGTAGAATCTGATCTACACAGTTAAATTCTGTTAGAATCCATCATTTCACATGTGATACAAGTGGTTTCCACACATAGAAGTTAAGGAACATTGAGTAACAATCAACATCAGTTTTGCCCAATGCGTTTCAATGGGGAAAACAAGTGAATTTGAGATGTTGATGTTTACCTTGAGTAACACTTAGGAAACCATCCAAAGAGTTATTACCCATTAGAGAACTATGTATTACATCATTTGGAACAGTTTTACATCAGTATTTTCACGTGGGACTGAGATATAGTTGAATGTAACTTGACTTCACAATGGTGCGTTTCAAGAGCTGAAAAACACTCCAAGTGATAACAAGTGTTACGGCTGGTTAATCTAGTAGAATCTGATCTACACAGTTAAATTCTGTTAGAATCCATCATTTCACATGTGATACAAGTGGTTTCCACACATAGAAGTTAAGGAACATTGAGTAACAATCAACATCAGTTTTGCCCAATGCGTTTCAATGGGGGAAAACAAGTGAATTTGAGATGTTGATGTTTACCTTGAGTAACACTTAGGAAACCATCCAAAGAGTTATTACCCATTAGAGAACTATGTATTACATCATTTGGAACAGTTTTACATCAGTATTTTCACGTGGGACTGAGATATAGTTGAATGTAACTTGACTTCACAATGGTGCGTTTCAAGAGCTGAAAAACACTCCAAGTGATAACAAGTGTTACGGCTGGTTAATCTAGTAGAATCTGATCTACACAGTTAAATTCTGTTAGAATCCATCATTTCACATGTGATACAAGTGGTTTCCACACATAGAAGTTAAGGAACATTGAGTAACAATCAACATCAGTTTTGCCCAATGCGTTTCAATGGGGAAAACAAGTGAATTTGAGATGTTGATGTTTACCTTGAGTAACACTTAGGAAACCATCCAAAGAGTTATTACCCATTAGAGAACTATGTATTACATCATTTGGAACAGTTTTACATCAGTATTTTCACGTGGGACTGAGATATAGTTGAATGTAACTTGACTTCACAATGGTGCGTTTCAAGAGCTGAAAAACACTCCAAGTGATAACAAGTGTTACGGCTGGTTAATCTAGTAGAATCTGATCTACACAGTTAAATTCTGTTAGAATCCATCATTTCACATGTGATACAAGTGGTTTCCACACATAGAAGTTAAGGAACATTGAGTAACAATCAACATCAGTTTTGCCCAATGCGTTTCAATGGGGAAAACAAGTGAATTTGAGATGTTGATGTTTACCTTGAGTAACACTTAGGAAACCATCCAAAGAGTTATTACCCATTAGAGAACTATGTATTACATCATTTGGAACAGTTTTACATCAGTATTTTCACGTGGGACTGAGATATAGTTGAATGTAACTTGACTTCACAATGGTGCGTTTCAAGAGCTGAAAAACACTCCAAGTGATAACAAGTGTTACGGCTGGTTAATCTAGTAGAATCTGATCTACACAGTTAAATTCTGTTAGAATCCATCATTTCACATGTGATACAAGTGGTTTCCACACATAGAAGTTAAGGAACATTGAGTAACAATCAACATCAGTTTTGCCCAATGCGTTTCAATGGGGAAAACAAGTGAATTTGAGATGTTGATGTTTACCTTGAGTAACACTTAGGAAACCATCCAAAGAGTTATTACCCATTAGAGAACTATGTATTACATCATTTGGAACAGTTTTACATCAGTATTTTCACGTGGGACTGAGATATAGTTGAATGTAACTTGACTTCACAATGGTGCGTTTCAAGAGCTGAAAAACACTCCAAGTGATAACAAGTGTTACGGCTGGTTAATCTAGTAGAATCTGATCTACACAGTTAAATTCTGTTAGAATCCATCATTTCACATGTGATACAAGTGGTTTCCACACATAGAAGTTAAGGAACATTGAGTAACAATCAACATCAGTTTTGCCCAATGCGTTTCAATGGGGAAAACAAGTGAATTTGAGATGTTGATGTTTACCTTGAGTAACACTTAGGAAACCATCCAAAGAGTTATTACCCATTAGAGAACTATGTATTACATCATTTGGAACAGTTTTACATCAGTATTTTCACGTGGGACTGAGATATAGTTGAATGTAACTTGACTTCACAATGGTGCGTTTCAAGAGCTGAAAAACACTCCAAGTGATAACAAGTGTTACGGCTGGTTAATCTAGTAGAATCTGATCTACACAGTTAAATTCTGTTAGAATCCATCATTTCACATGTGATACAAGTGGTTTCCACACATAGAAGTTAAGGAACATTGAGTAACAATCAACATCAGTTTTGCCCAATGCGTTTCAATGGGGAAAACAAGTGAATTTGAGATGTTGATGTTTACCTTGAGTAACACTTAGGAAACCATCCAAAGAGTTATTACCCATTAGAGAACTATGTATTACATCATTTGGAACAGTTTTACATCAGTATTTTCACGTGGGACTGAGATATAGTTGAATGTAACTTGACTTCACAATGGTGCGTTTCAAGAGCTGAAAAACACTCCAAGTGATAACAAGTGTTACGGCTGGTTAATCTAGTAGAATCTGATCTACACAGTTAAATTCTGTTAGAATCCATCATTTCACATGTGATACAAGTGGTTTCCACACATAGAAGTTAAGGAACATTGAGTAACAATCAACATCAGTTTTGCCCAATGCGTTTCAATGGGGAAAACAAGTGAATTTGAGATGTTGATGTTTACCTTGAGTAACACTTAGGAAACCATCCAAAGAGTTATTACCCATTAGAGAACTATGTATTACATCATTTGGAACAGTTTTACATCAGTATTTTCACGTGGGACTGAGATATAGTTGAATGTAACTTGACTTCACAATGGTGCGTTTCAAGAGCTGAAAAACACTCCAAGTGATAACAAGTGTTACGGCTGGTTAATCTAGTAGAATCTGATCTACACAGTTAAATTCTGTTAGAATCCATCATTTCACATGTGATACAAGTGGTTTCCACACATAGAAGTTAAGGAACATTGAGTAACAATCAACATCAGTTTTGCCCAATGCGTTTCAATGGGGAAAACAAGTGAATTTGAGATGTTGATGTTTACCTTGAGTAACACTTAGGAAACCATCCAAAGAGTTATTACCCATTAGAGAACTATGTATTACATCATTTGGAACAGTTTTACATCAGTATTTTCACGTGGGACTGAGATATAGTTGAATGTAACTTGACTTCACAATGGTGCGTTTCAAGAGCTGAAAAACACTCCAAGTGATAACAAGTGTTACGGCTGGTTAATCTAGTAGAATCTGATCTACACAGTTAAATTCTGTTAGAATCCATCATTTCACATGTGATACAAGTGGTTTCCACACATAGAAGTTAAGGAACATTGAGTAACAATCAACATCAGTTTTGCCCAATGCGTTTCAATGGGGGAAAACAAGTGAATTTGAGATGTTGATGTTTACCTTGAGTAACACTTAGGAAACCATCCAAAGAGTTATTACCCATTAGAGAACTATGTATTACATCATTTGGAACAGTTTTACATCAGTATTTTCACGTGGGACTGAGATATAGTTGAATGTAACTTGACTTCACAATGGTGCGTTTCAAGAGCTGAAAAACACTCCAAGTGATAACAAGTGTTACGGCTGGTTAATCTAGTAGAATCTGATCTACACAGTTAAATTCTGTTAGAATCCATCATTTCACATGTGATACAAGTGGTTTCCACACATAGAAGTTAAGGAACATTGAGTAACAATCAACATCAGTTTTGCCCAATGCGTTTCAATGGGGAAAACAAGTGAATTTGAGATGTTGATGTTTACCTTGAGTAACACTTAGGAAACCATCCAAAGAGTTATTACCCATTAGAGAACTATGTATTACATCATTTGGAACAGTTTTACATCAGTATTTTCACGTGGGACTGAGATATAGTTGAATGTAACTTGACTTCACAATGGTGCGTTTCAAGAGCTGAAAAACACTCCAAGTGATAACAAGTGTTACGGCTGGTTAATCTAGTAGAATCTGATCTACACAGTTAAATTCTGTTAGAATCCATCATTTCACATGTGATACAAGTGGTTTCCACACATAGAAGTTAAGGAACATTGAGTAACAATCAACATCAGTTTTGCCCAATGCGTTTCAATGGGGAAAACAAGTGAATTTGAGATGTTGATGTTTACCTTGAGTAACACTTAGGAAACCATCCAAAGAGTTATTACCCATTAGAGAACTATGTATTACATCATTTGGAACAGTTTTACATCAGTATTTTCACGTGGGACTGAGATATAGTTGAATGTAACTTGACTTCACAATGGTGCGTTTCAAGAGCTGAAAAACACTCCAAGTGATAACAAGTGTTACGGCTGGTTAATCTAGTAGAATCTGATCTACACAGTTAAATTCTGTTAGAATCCATCATTTCACATGTGATACAAGTGGTTTCCACACATAGAAGTTAAGGAACATTGAGTAACAATCAACATCAGTTTTGCCCAATGCGTTTCAATGGGGAAAACAAGTGAATTTGAGATGTTGATGTTTACCTTGAGTAACACTTAGGAAACCATCCAAAGAGTTATTACCCATTAGAGAACTATGTATTACATCATTTGGAACAGTTTTACATCAGTATTTTCACGTGGGACTGAGATATAGTTGAATGTAACTTGACTTCACAATGGTGCGTTTCAAGAGCTGAAAAACACTCCAAGTGATAACAAGTGTTACGGCTGGTTAATCTAGTAGAATCTGATCTACACAGTTAAATTCTGTTAGAATCCATCATTTCACATGTGATACAAGTGGTTTCCACACATAGAAGTTAAGGAACATTGAGTAACAATCAACATCAGTTTTGCCCAATGCGTTTCAATGGGGAAAACAAGTGAATTTGAGATGTTGATGTTTACCTTGAGTAACACTTAGGAAACCATCCAAAGAGTTATTACCCATTAGAGAACTATGTATTACATCATTTGGAACAGTTTTA